>NC_136547.1:4287500-4325000 GCF_910591455.1 Pholis gunnellus | reverse complement strand
TGATCACATGATGCGTTCCTGTGTTCCATGATGCGTTCTTGTGTTCCATGATGCGTTCATGTGTGCCTATGATGCGTTCATGTGTTCCATAATGCGTTCATGTGTTCCCATGATGCGTTCATGTGTTCCTATGATGCGTTCATGTGTTCCATGATGCGTTCATGTGTTCCATGATGCGTTCAAGTTTTCCCATGATGCGTTCATGTGATCACATGATGCGTTCATGTGTTCCATGATGCGTTCTTGTGTTCCATGATGCGTTCATGTGTTCCTATGATGCGTTCATGTGTTCCATGATGCTTTCATATGTTCCTATGATGCGTTCATGTGTTCCATGATGCTTTCAAGTGTTCCCATGATGCGTTCTTGTGTTCCATGATGCGTTCATGTGTTCCATAATGCGTTCATGTGTTCCCATGATGCGTTCATGTGTTCCATGATGCTTTCATGTGTTCCATGATGCGTTCAAGTGTTCCCATGATGCGTTCATGTGATCACATGATGCGTTCATGTGTTCCATGATGCGTTCTTGTGTTCCATGATGCGTTCTTGTGTTCCATGATGCGTTCATGTGTTCCTATGATGCGTTCATGTGTTCCATGATGCGTTCATGTGTTCCACGATGCTTTCATGTGTTCCTATGATGCGTTCATGTGTTCCATGATGCTTTCAAGTGTTCCCATGATGCGTTCTTGTGTTCCTATGATGCGTTCATGTGTTCCATGATGCTTTCAAGTGTTCCCATGATGCGTTCTTGTGTTCCATGATGCGTTCATGTGTTCCATAATGCGTTCATGTGTTCCCATGATGCGTTCATGTGTTCCCATGATGCGTTCATGTGTTCCTATGATGCGTTCATGTGTTCCATGATGCTTTCAAGTGTTCCCATGATGCGTTCTTGTGTTCCATGATGCGTTCATGTGTTCCATAATGCGTTCATGTGTTCCCATGAATCGTTCATGTGTTCCTATGATGCATTCATGTGTTCCATGATGCGTTCATGTGATCACATGATGCGTTCATGTGTTCCTATGATGCGTTCATGTGTTCCATGATGCGTGGATTCAAACCCAGGTTCAAACCCTGCCAACAACGAAAGACACTTTGTGGCCTCACCATAGAACCTCCATGCTGAGACATTTGAGGTTCTGCTTAGAAAAAGGCTCAAAGTTGATGGTCTGACACAAATTATTGATTGAGCAAACACTTCCATGTGTATTTTGTCACATTGTAAAGCTCAACTTCCTGGACAATATTGTATAATGTCACAGGTAGATGAAGTGAGCCATCCCCTCCAATGTACCTCCTTTCACTTTATCAATGCAGGGCTCTTTTCAGTCTCAATGCCCAGGTAAATTACCGACTATGCTGGGAAAGCCTTTGGCCCATCAATGGTGGTACAGTGGTAAACATAGCTGCTTCCAAGCACTTGGCCCCTGTTAGATTTCCGGCCATCTGAGTCATTTTCTTCCAGTGAGAGTACACTGTTGCTAAGTTTTGAAGTCAGATAGTAAGCAGAAAGGCAGCAAATGTCCAATATTTCCACTGTGACTGGTTGTATTGTGGTGCGAGGAGTTTTTCCAAGCTTAATTTCTAAACTTCACGGTTGCATTTCACAGTACTATACAAGTGCATAAACAAATCTGCATCTATCGTTTTTTTGTCAAATTTCTTCTTTTATTTACAAATCTCGAAGAAAGGTAGACATTCTGTGGACATTCTGTGGACATTTTGTGAACATTTTTGGGGGATGTAGCTCAGTGGTAGAGCGCGTGCTTTGCATGTATGAGGCCCGGGGTTCAATCCCCCGCATCTCCATCAGGTCTTATGGTCACTCTTAAAGAAGCATTTAGTTAAGAAACTTGGCATTCAAAACATACGTCGAGCAAATGAAAGAATGCACCAAGTATCACTCAGGCAAGCAAAGTTGAACAACTGTGTTACAGAAAAGTGTGCTTTAGTAATTGACTTTTTCAGCCAATGAGACAATTCTTCGAATTTCTGAAAGTTGGTTTAATACTATCCCGTGTGTTGTTGTGGCCGAGTGGTTAAGGCGATGGACTAGAAATCCATTGGGGTCTTCCCGCGCAGGTTCAAACCCTGCCAACAACGAAAGACACTTTGTGGCCTCACCATAGAACCTCCATGCTGAGACATTTCAGGTTCTGCTTAGAAAAAGAGCAGGCTCAAAGTTGATGGTCTGACACAAATTATTGATTGAGCAAACACTTCCATGTGTATTTTGTCACATTGTAAAGCTCAACTTCCTGGACAATATTGTATAATGTCACAGGTAGATGAAGTGAGCCATCCCCTCCAATGTACCTCCTTTCACTTTATCAATGTAGGGCTCTTTTCAGTCTCAATGCCCAGGTAAATTACCGACTATGCTGGGAAAGCCTTTGGCCCATCAATGGTGGTACAGTGGTAAACATAGCTGCTTCCAAGCGCTTGGCCCCTGTTAGATTTCCGGCCATCTGAGTCATTTTCTTCCAGTGAGAGTACACTGTTGCTAAGTTTTGAAGTCAGATAGTAAGCAGAAAGGCAGCAAATGTCCAATATTTCCACTGTGACTGGTTGTATAGTGGTGCGAGGAGTTTTTCCAAGCTTAATTTCTAAACTTCACGGTTGCATTTCACAGTACTATACAAGTGCATAAACAAATCTGCATCTATCGTTTTTTTGTCAAATTTCTTCTTTTATTTACAAATCTCGAAGAAAGGTAGACATTCTGTGGACATTCTGTGGACATTTTGTGAACACTGCATTCATGTGATCACATGATGCGTTCATGTGTTCCTATGATGCGTTCATTTGTTCCATGATGCGTTCATGTGTTCCTATGATGCGTTCATGTGTTCCATAATGCGTTCATGTGTTCCCATGATGCGTTCATGTGTTCCTATGATGCGTTCATGTGTTCCATGATGCGTTCATGTGTTCCATGATGCGTTCAAGTGTTCCCATGATGCGTTCATGTGATCACATGATGCGTTCATGTGTTCCATGATGCGTTCTTGTGTTCCATGATGCGTTCATGTGTGCCTATGATGCGTTCATGTGTTCCATAATGCGTTCATGTGTTCCCATGATGCGTTCATGTGTTCCTATGATGCGTTCATGTGTTCCATGATGCGTTCATGTGTTCCATGATGCGTTCAAGTGTTCCCATGATGCGTTCATGTGATCACATGATGCGTTCATGTGTTCCATGATGCGTTCTTGTGTTCCATGATGCGTTCATGTGTTCCTATGATGCGTTCATGTGTTCCATGATGCTTTCATGTGTTCCTATGATGCGTTCATGTGTTCCATAATGCGTTCATGTGTTCCCATGATGCGTTCATGTGTTCCTATGATGCGTTCATGTGTTCCATGATGCGTTCATGTGTTCCATGATGCGTTCAAGTGTTCCCATGATGCGTTCATGTGATCACATGATGCGTTCATGTGTTCCATGATGCGTTCTTGTGTTCCATGATGCGTTCTTGTGTTCCATGATGCGTTCATGTGTTCCTATGATGCGTTCATGTGTTCCATGATGCTTTCATGTTTTCCATGATGCGTTCTTGTGTTCCATGATGCGTTCATGTGTTCCTATGATGCGTTCATGTGTTCCATAATGCTTTCATGTGTTCCTATGATGCGTTCATGTGTTCCATGATGCTTTCAAGTGTTCCCATGATGCGTTCTTGTGTTCCATGATGCGTTCATGTGTTCCATAATGCGTTCATGTGTTCCCATGATGCGTTCATGTGTTCCATGATGCTTTCATGTGTTCCATGATGCGTTCAAGTGTTCCCATGATGCGTTCATGTGATCACATGATGCGTTCATGTGTTCCATGATGCGTTCTTGTGTTCCATGATGCGTTCTTGTGTTCCATGATGCGTTCATGTGTTCCATGATGCTTTCATGTGTTCCTATGATGCGTTCATGTGTTCCATGATGCTTTCAAGTGTTCCCATGATGCGTTCTTGTGTTCCATGATGCGTTCATGTGTTCCATAATGTGTTCATGTGTTCCCATGATGCGTTCATGTGTTCCATGATGCTTTCATGTGTTCCATGATGTGTTCAAGTGTTCCCATGATGCGTTCATGTGATCACATGATTCGTTCATGTGTTCCATGATGCGTTCTTGTGTTCCATGATGCGTTCTTGTGTTCCATGATGCGTTCATGTGTTCCTATGATGCGTTCATGTGTTCCATGATGCTTTCATGTGTTCCTATGATGCGTTCATGTGTTCCATGATGCTTTCAAGTGTTCCCATGATGCGTTCATGTGTTCCATGATGCTTTCAAGTGTTCCCATGATGCGTTCTTGTGTTCCATGATGCGTTCATGTGTTCCTATGATGCGTTCATGTGTTCCATGATGCTTTCATGTGTTCCTATGATGCGTTCATGTGTTCCATGATGCTTTCAAGTGTTCCCATGATGCGTTCTTGTGTTCCATGATGCGTTCATGTGTTCCATGATGCGTTCAAGTGTTCCCATGATGCGTTCATGTGATCACATGATGCGTTCATGTGTTCCATGATGCGTTCTTGTGTTCCATGATGCGTTCATATGTTCCTATGATGCGTTCATGTGTTCCATGATGCTTTCATGTGTTCCTATGATGCGTTCATGTGTTCCATGATGCTTTCAAGTGTTCCCATGATGCGTTCTTGTGTTCCATAATGCGTTCATGTGTTCCAATGATGCGTTCATGTGTTCCTATGATGCGTTCATGAGTTCCATGATGCTTTCATGTGTTCCTATGATGCGTTCATGTGTTCCATGATGCGTTCAAGTGTTCCCATGATGCGTTCATGTGTTCCATGATGCGTTCTTGTGTTCCATAATGCGTTCATGTGTTCCTATGATGCGTTCATGTGTTCCATGATGCTTTCATGTGTGCCTATGATGCGTTCATGTGTTCCATAATGCGTTCATGTGTTCCCATGATGCGTTCATGTGTTCCTATGATGCGTTCATGTGTTCCATGATGCGTTCATGTGTTCCATAATGCGTTCATGTGTTCCCATGATGCGTTCATGTGTTCCATGATGCTTTCATGTGTTCCATGATGCGTTCAAGTGTTCCCATGATGCGTTCATGTGATCACATGATGCGTTCATGTGTTCCATGATGCGTTCATGTGTTCCTATGATGCGTTCATGTGTTCCATGATGCTTTCATGTGTTCCTATGATGCGTTCATGTGTTCCATGATGCTTTCAAGTGTTCCCATGATGCGTTCATGTGTTCCATGATGCTTTCAAGTGTTCCCATGATGCGTTCTTGTGTTCCATGATGCGTTCATGTGTTCCTATGATGCGTTCATGTGTTCCATGATGCTTTCATGTGTTCCTATGATGCGTTCATGTGTTCCATGATGCTTTCAAGTGTTCCCATGATGCGTTCTTGTGTTCCATGATGCGTTCATGTGTTCCATGATGCGTTCAAGTGTTCCCATGATGCGTTCATGTGATCACATGATGCGTTCATGTGTTCCATGATGCGTTCTTGTGTTCCATGATGCGTTCATATGTTCCTATGATGCGTTCATGTGTTCCATGATGCTTTCATGTGTTCCTATGATGCGTTCATGTGTTCCATGATGCTTTCAAGTGTTCCCATGATGCGTTCTTGTGTTCCATAATGCGTTCATGTGTTCCCATGATGCGTTCATGTGTTCCTATGATGCGTTCATGAGTTCCATGATGCTTTCATGTGTTCCTATGATGCGTTCATGTGTTCCATGATGCTTTCAAGTGTTCCCATGATGCGTTCTTGTGTTCCATGATGCGTTCATGTGTTCCATAATGCGTTCATGTGTTCCCATGATGCGTTCATGTGTTCCATGATGCGTTCATGTGTTCCATGATGCGTTCATGTGTTCCACGATGCTTTCATGTGTTCCTATGATGCGTTCATGTGTTCCATGATGCTTTCAAGTGTTCCCATGATGCGTTCTTGTGTTCCTATGATGCGTTCATGTGTTCCATGATGCTTTCAAGTGTTCCCATGATGCGTTCTTGTGTTCCATGATGCGTTCATGTGTTCCATAATGCGTTCATGTGTTCCCATGATGCGTTCATGTGTTCCATGATGCGTTCATGTGTTCCATGATGCGTTCATGTGTTCCACGATGCTTTCATGTGTTCCTATGATGCGTTCATGTGTTCCATGATGCTTTCAAGTGTTCCCATGATGCGTTCTTGTGTTCCTATGATGCGTTCATGTGTTCCATGATGCTTTCAAGTGTTCCCATGATGCGTTCTTGTGTTCCATGATGCGTTCATGTGTTCCATAATGCGTTCATGTGTTCCCATGATGCGTTCATGTGTTCCCATGATGCGTTCATGTGTTCCTATGATGCGTTCATGTGTTCCATGATGCTTTCAAGTGTTCCCATGATGCGTTCTTGTGTTCCATGATGCGTTCATGTGTTCCATAATGCGTTCATGTGTTCCCATGAATCGTTCATGTGTTCCTATGATGCATTCATGTGTTCCATGATGCGTTCATGTGATCACATGATGCGTTCATGTGTTCCTATGATGCGTTCATGTGTTCCATGATGCGTGGATTCAAACCCAGGTTCAAACCCTGCCAACAACGAAAGACACTTTGTGGCCTCACCATAGAACCTCCATGCTGAGACATTTGAGGTTCTGCTTAGAAAAAGGCTCAAAGTTGATGGTCTGACACAAATTATTGATTGAGCAAACACTTCCATGTGTATTTTGTCACATTGTAAAGCTCAACTTCCTGGACAATATTGTATAATGTCACAGGTAGATGAAGTGAGCCATCCCCTCCAATGTACCTCCTTTCACTTTATCAATGCAGGGCTCTTTTCAGTCTCAATGCCCAGGTAAATTACCGACTATGCTGGGAAAGCCTTTGGCCCATCAATGGTGGTACAGTGGTAAACATAGCTGCTTCCAAGCACTTGGCCCCTGTTAGATTTCCGGCCATCTGAGTCATTTTCTTCCAGTGAGAGTACACTGTTGCTAAGTTTTGAAGTCAGATAGTAAGCAGAAAGGCAGCAAATGTCCAATATTTCCACTGTGACTGGTTGTATTGTGGTGCGAGGAGTTTTTCCAAGCTTAATTTCTAAACTTCACGGTTGCATTTCACAGTACTATACAAGTGCATAAACAAATCTGCATCTATCGTTTTTTTGTCAAATTTCTTCTTTTATTTACAAATCTCGAAGAAAGGTAGACATTCAGTGGACATTCTGTGGACATTTTGTGAACATTTTTGGGGGATGTAGCTCAGTGGTAGAGCGCGTGCTTTGCATGTATGAGGCCCGGGGTTCAATCCCCCGCATCTCCATCAGGTCTTATGGTCACTCTTAAAGAAGCATTTAGTTAAGAAACTTGGCATTCAAAACATACGTCGAGCAAATGAAAGAATGCACCAAGTATCACTCAGGCAAGCAAAGTTGAACAACTGTGTTACAGAAAAGTGTGCTTTAGTAATTGACTTTTTCAGCCAATGAGACAATTCTTCGAATTTCTGAAAGTTGGTTTAATACTATCCCGTGTGTTGTTGTGGCCGAGTGGTTAAGGCGATGGACTAGAAATCCATTGGGGTCTTCCCGCGCAGGTTCAAACCCTGCCAACAACGAAAGACACTTTGTGGCCTCACCATAGAACCTCCATGCTGAGACATTTCAGGTTCTGCTTAGAAAAAGAGCAGGCTCAAAGTTGATGGTCTGACACAAATTATTGATTGAGCAAACACTTCCATGTGTATTTTGTCACATTGTAAAGCTCAACTTCCTGGACAATATTGTATAATGTCACAGGTAGATGAAGTGAGCCATCCCCTCCAATGTACCTCCTTTCACTTTATCAATGTAGGGCTCTTTTCAGTCTCAATGCCCAGGTAAATTACCGACTATGCTGGGAAAGCCTTTGGCCCATCAATGGTGGTACAGTGGTAAACATAGCTGCTTCCAAGCGCTTGGCCCCTGTTAGATTTCCGGCCATCTGAGTCATTTTCTTCCAGTGAGAGTACACTGTTGCTAAGTTTTGAAGTCAGATAGTAAGCAGAAAGGCAGCAAATGTCCAATATTTCCACTGTGACTGGTTGTATAGTGATGCGAGGAGTTTTTCCAAGCTTAATTTCTAAACTTCACGGTTGCATTTCACAGTACTATACAAGTGCATAAACAAATCTGCATCTATCGTTTTTTTGTCAAATTTCTTCTTTTATTTACAAATCTCGAAGAAAGGTAGACATTCTGTGGACATTCTGTGGACATTTTGTGGACATTTTGTGAACACTGCATTCATGTGATCACATGATGCGTTCATGTGTTCCTATGATGCGTTCATTTGTTCCATGATGCGTTCATGTGTTCCTATGATGCGTTCATGTGTTCCATAATGCGTTCATGTGTTCCCATGATGCGTTCATGTGTTCCTATGATGCGTTCATGTGTTCCATGATGCGTTCATGTGTTCCATGATGCGTTCAAGTGTTCCCATGATGCGTTCATGTGATCACATGATGCGTTCATGTGTTCCATGATGCGTTCTTGTGTTCCATGATGCGTTCATGTGTGCCTATGATGCGTTCATGTGTTCCATAATGCGTTCATGTGTTCCCATGATGCTTTCATGTGTTCCTATGATGCGTTCATGTGTTCCATGATGCGTTCATGTGTTCCATGATGCGTTCAAGTGTTCCCATGATGCGTTCATGTGATCACATGATGCGTTCATGTGTTCCATGATGCGTTCTTGTGTTCCATGATGCGTTCATGTGTTCCTATGATGCGTTCATGTGTTCCATGATGCTTTCATGTGTGCCTATGATGCGTTCATGTGTTCCATAATGCGTTCATGTGTTCCCATGATGCGTTCATGTGTTCCTATGATGCGTTCATGTGTTCCATGATGCGTTCATGTGTTCCATGATGCGTTCAAGTGTTCCCATGATGCGTTCATGTGATCACATGATGCGTTCATGTGTTCCATGATGCGTTCTTGTGTTCCATGATGCGTTCTTGTGTTCCATGATGCGTTCATGTGTTCCTATGATGCGTTCATGTGTTCCATGATGCTTTCATGTTTTCCATGATGCGTTCTTGTGTTCCATGATGCGTTCATGTGTTCCTATGATGCGTTCATGTGTTCCATAATTCTTTCATGTGTTCCTATGATGCGTTCATGTGTTCCATGATGCTTTCAAGTGTTCCCATGATGCGTTCTTGTGTTCCATGATGCGTTCATGTGTTCCATAATGCGTTCATGTGTTCCCATGATGCGTTCATGTGTTCCATGATGCTTTCATGTGTTCCATGATGCGTTCAAGTGTTCCCATGATGCGTTCATGTGATCACATGATGCGTTCATGTGTTCCATGATGCGTTCTTGTGTTCCATGATGCGTTCTTGTGTTCCATGATGCGTTCATGTGTTCCATGATGCTTTCATGTGTTCCTATGATGCGTTCATGTGTTCCATGATGCTTTCAAGTGTTCCCATGATGCGTTCTTGTGTTCCATGATGCGTTCATGTGTTCCATAATGTGTTCATGTGTTCCCATGATGCGTTCATGTGTTCCATGATGCTTTCATGTGTTCCATGATGTGTTCAAGTGTTCCCATGATGCGTTCATATGATCACATGATTCGTTCATGTGTTCCATGATGCGTTCTTGTGTTCCATGATGCGTTCTTGTGTTCCATGATGCGTTCATGTGTTCCTATGATGCGTTCATGTGTTCCATGATGCTTTCATGTGTTCCTATGATGCGTTCATGTGTTCCATGATGCTTTCAAGTGTTCCCATGATGCGTTCATGTGTTCCATGATGCTTTCAAGTGTTCCCATGATGCGTTCTTGTGTTCCATGATGCGTTCATGTGTTCCTATGATGCGTTCATGTGTTCCATGATGCTTTCATGTGTTCCTATGATGCGTTCATGTGTTCCATGATGCTTTCAAGTGTTCCCATGATGCGTTCATGTGTTCCATGATGCTTTCAAGTGTTCCCATGATGCGTTCTTGTGTTCCATGATGCGTTCATGTGTTCCTATGATGCGTTCATGTGTTCCATGATGCTTTCATGTGTTCCTATGATGCGTTCATGTGTTCCATGATGCTTTCAAGTGTTCCCATGATGCGTTCTTGTGTTCCATGATGCGTTCATGTGTTCCATGATGCGTTCAAGTGTTCCCATGATGCGTTCATGTGATCACATGATGCGTTCATGTGTTCCATGATGCGTTCTTGTGTTCCATGATGCGTTCATATGTTCCTATGATGCGTTCATGTGTTCCATGATGCTTTCATGTGTTCCTATGATGCGTTCATGTGTTCCATGATGCTTTCAAGTGTTCCCATGATGCGTTCTTGTGTTCCATAATGCGTTCATGTGTTCCCATGATGCGTTCATGTGTTCCTATGATGCGTTCATGAGTTCCATGATGCTTTCATGTGTTCCTATGATGCGTTCATGTGTTCCATGATGCGTTCAAGTGTTCCCATGATGCGTTCATGTGATCACATGATGCGTTCATGTGTTCCATGATGCGTTCTTGTGTTCCATGATGCGTTCATGTGTTCCTATGATGCGTTCATGTGTTCCATGATGCTTTCATGTGTGCCTATGATGCGTTCATGTGTTCCATAATGCGTTCATGTGTTCCCATGATGCGTTCATGTGTTCCTATGATGCGTTCATGTGTTCCATGATGCGTTCATGTGTTCCATGATGCGTTCATGTGTTCCCATGATGCGTTCATGTGTTCCATGATGCTTTCATGTGTTCCATGATGCGTTCAAGTGTTCCCATGATGCGTTCATGTGATCACATGATGCGTTCATGTGTTCCATGATGCGTTCTTGTGTTCCATGATGCGTTCTTGTGTTCCATGATGCGTTCATGTGTTCCATGATGCTTTCATGTGTTCCCATGATGCGTTCATGTGTTCCATGATGCTTTCAAGTGTTCCCATGATGCGTTCTTGTGTTCCATGATGCGTTCATGTGTTCCATAATGTGTTCATGTGTTCCCATGATGCGTTCATGTGTTCCATGATGCTTTCATGTGTTCCATGATGTGTTCAAGTGTTCCCATGATGCGTTCATGTGATCACATGATTCGTTCATGTGTTCCATGATGCGTTCTTGTGTTCCATGATGCGTTCTTGTGTTCCATGATGCGTTCATGTGTTCCTATGATGCGTTCATGTGTTCCATGATGCTTTCATGTGTTCCTATGATGCGTTCATGTGTTCCATGATGCTTTCAAGTGTTCCCATGATGCGTTCTTGTGTTCCATGATGCTTTCAAGTGTTCCCATGATGCGTTCTTGTGTTCCATGATGCGTTCATGTGTTCCTATGATGCGTTCATGTGTTCCATGATGCTTTCATGTGTTCCTATGATGCGTTCATGTGTTCCATGATGCTTTCAAGTGTTCCCATGATGCGTTCTTGTGTTCCATGATGCGTTCATGTGTTCCATGATGCGTTCAAGTGTTCCCATGATGCGTTCATGTGATCACATGATGCGTTCATGTGTTCCATGATGCGTTCTTGTGTTCCATGATGCGTTCATATGTTCCTATGATGCGTTCATGTGTTCCATGATGCTTTCATGTGTTCCTATGATGCGTTCATGTGTTCCATGATGCTTTCAAGTGTTCCCATGATGCGTTCTTGTGTTCCATAATGCGTTCATGTGTTCCCATGATGCGTTCATGTGTTCCTATGATGCGTTCATGAGTTCCATGATGCTTTCATGTGTTCCTATGATGCGTTCATGTGTTCCATGATGCTTTCAAGTGTTCCCATGATGCGTTCTTGTGTTCCATGATGCGTTCATGTGTTCCATAATGCGTTCATGTGTTCCCATGATGCGTTCATGTGTTCCATGATGCGTTCATGTGTTCCATGATGCGTTCATGTGTTCCACGATGCTTTCATGTGTTCCTATGATGCGTTCATGTGTTCCATGATGCTTTCAAGTGTTCCCATGATGCGTTCTTGTGTTCCTATGATGCGTTCATGTGTTCCATGATGCTTTCAAGTGTTCCCATGATGCGTTCTTGTGTTCCATGATGCGTTCATGTGTTCCATAATGCGTTCATGTGTTCCCATGATGCGTTCATGTGTTCCCATGATGCGTTCATGTGTTCCTATGATGCGTTCATGTGTTCCATGATGCTTTCAAGTGTTCCCATGATGCGTTCTTGTGTTCCATGATGCGTTCATGTGTTCCATGATGCGTTCTTGTGTTCCATGATGCGTTCATGTGTTCCATGATGCGTTCTTGTGTTCCATGATGCGTTCTTGTGTTCCATGATGCGTTCATGTGTTCCATGATGCTTTCATGTGTTCCTATGATGCGTTCATGTGTTCCATGATGCTTTCAAGTGTTCCCATGATGCGTTCTTGTGTTCCATGATGCGTTCATGTGTTCCATAATGTGTTCATGTGTTCCCATGATGCGTTCATGTGTTCCATGATGCTTTCATGTGTTCCATGATGTGTTCAAGTGTTCCCATGATGCGTTCATGTGATCACATGATTCGTTCATGTGTTCCATGATGCGTTCTTGTGTTCCATGATGCGTTCTTGTGTTCCATGATGCGTTCATGTGTTCCTATGATGCGTTCATGTGTTCCATGATGCTTTCATGTGTTCCTATGATGCGTTCATGTGTTCCATGATGCTTTCAAGTGTTCCCATGATGCGTTCATGTGTTCCATGATGCTTTCAAGTGTTCCCATGATGCGTTCTTGTGTTCCATGATGCGTTCATGTGCTCCTATGATGCGTTCATGTGTTCCATGATGCTTTCATGTGTTCCTATGATGCGTTCATGTGTTCCATGATGCTTTCAAGTGTTCCCATGATGCGTTCTTGTGTTCCATGATGCGTTCATGTGTTCCATGATGCGTTCAAGTGTTCCCATGATGCGTTCATGTGATCACATGATGCGTTCATGTGTTCCATGATGCGTTCTTGTGTTCCATGATGCGTTCATATGTTCCTATGATGCGTTCATGTGTTCCATGATGCTTTCATGTGTTCCTATGATGCGTTCATGTGTTCCATGATGCTTTCAAGTGTTCCCATGATGCGTTCTTGTGTTCCATAATGCGTTCATGTGTTCCCATGATGCGTTCATGTGTTCCTATGATGCGTTCATGAGTTCCATGATGCTTTCATGTGTTCCTATGATGCGTTCATGTGTTCCATGATGCTTTCAAGTGTTCCCATGATGCGTTCTTGTGTTCCATGATGCGTTCATGTGTTCCATAATGCGTTCATGTGTTCCCATGATGCGTTCATGTGTTCCATGATGCGTTCATGTGTTCCATGATGCGTTCATGTGTTCCACGATGCTTTCATGTGTTCCTATGATGCGTTCATGTGTTCCATGATGCTTTCAAGTGTTCCCATGATGCGTTCTTGTGTTCCTATGATGCGTTCATGTGTTCCATGATGCTTTCAAGTGTTCCCATGATGCGTTCTTGTGTTCCATGATGCGTTCATGTGTTCCATAATGTGTTCATGTGTTCCCATGATGCGTTCATGTGTTCCATGATGCTTTCATGTGTTCCATGATGTGTTCAAGTGTTCCCATGATGCGTTCATGTGATCACATGATTCGTTCATGTGTTCCATGATGCGTTCTTGTGTTCCATGATGCGTTCTTGTGTTCCATGATGCGTTCATGTGTTCCTATGATGCGTTCATGTGTTCCATGATGCTTTCATGTGTTCCTATGATGCGTTCATGTGTTCCATGATGCTTTCAAGTGTTCCCATGATGCGTTCATGTGTTCCATGATGCTTTCAAGTGTTCCCATGATGCGTTCTTGTGTTCCATGATGCGTTCATGTGTTCCTATGATGCGTTCATGTGTTCCATGATGCTTTCATGTGTTCCTATGATGCGTTCATGTGTTCCATGATGCTTTCAAGTGTTCCCATGATGCGTTCTTGTGTTCCATGATGCGTTCATGTGTTCCATGATGCGTTCAAGTGTTCCCATGATGCGTTCATGTGATCACATGATGCGTTCATGTGTTCCATGATGCGTTCTTGTGTTCCATGATGCGTTCATATGTTCCTATGATGCGTTCATGTGTTCCATGATGCTTTCATGTGTTCCTATGATGCGTTCATGTGTTCCATGATGCTTTCAAGTGTTCCCATGATGCGTTCTTGTGTTCCATAATGCGTTCATGTGTTCCCATGATGCGTTCATGTGTTCCTATGATGCGTTCATGAGTTCCATGATGCTTTCATGTGTTCCTATGATGCGTTCATGTGTTCCATGATGCGTTCAAGTGTTCCCATGATGCGTTCATGTGATCACATGATGCGTTCATGTGTTCCATGATGCGTTCTTGTGTTCCATGATGCGTTCATGTGTTCCTATGATGCGTTCATGTGTTCCATGATGCTTTCATGTGTGCCTATGATGCGTTCATGTGTTCCATAATGCGTTCATGTGTTCCCATGATGCGTTCATGTGTTCCTATGATGCGTTCATGTGTTCCATGATGCGTTCATGTGTTCCATAATGCGTTCATGTGTTCCCATGATGCGTTCATGTGTTCCATGATGCTTTCATGTGTTCCATGATGCGTTCAAGTGTTCCCATGATGCGTTCATGTGATCACATGATGCGTTCATGTGTTCCATGATGCGTTCTTGTGTTCCATGATGCGTTCTTGTGTTCCATGATGCGTTCATGTGTTCCATGATGCTTTCATGTGTTCCTATGATGCGTTCATGTGTTCCATGATGCTTTCAAGTGTTCCCATGATGCGTTCTTGTGTTCCATGATGCGTTCATGTGTTCCATAATGTGTTCATGTGTTCCCATGATGCGTTCATGTGTTCCATGATGCTTTCATGTGTTCCATGATGTGTTCAAGTGTTCCCATGATGCGTTCATGTGATCACATGATTCGTTCATGTGTTCCATGATGCGTTCTTGTGTTCCATGATGCGTTCTTGTGTTCCATGATGCGTTCATGTGTTCCTATGATGCGTTCATGTGTTCCATGATGCGTTCATGTGTTCCTATGATGCGTTCATGTGTTCCATGATGCTTTCAAGTGTTCCCATGATGCGTTCATGTGTTCCATGATGCTTTCAAGTGTTCCCATGATGCGTTCTTGTGTTCCATGATGCGTTCATGTGTTCCTATGATGCGTTCATGTGTTCCATGATGCGTTCATGTGTTCCTATGATGCGTTCATGTGTTCCATGATGCTTTCAAGTGTTCCCATGATGCGTTCTTGTGTTCCATGATGCGTTCATGTGTTCCATGATGCGTTCAAGTGTTCCCATGATGCGTTCATGTGATCACATGATGCGTTCATGTGTTCCATGATGCGTTCTTGTGTTCCATGATGCGTTCATATGTTCCTATGATGCGTTCATGTGTTCCATGATGCTTTCATGTGTTCCTATGATGCGTTCATGTGTTCCATGATGCTTTCAAGTGTTCCCATGATGCGTTCTTGTGTTCCATAATGCGTTCATGTGTTCCCATGATGCGTTCATGTGTTCCTATGATGCGTTCATGAGTTCCATGATGCTTTCATGTGTTCCTATGATGCGTTCATGTGTTCCATGATGCTTTCAAGTGTTCCCATGATGCGTTCTTGTGTTCCATGATGCGTTCATGTGTTCCATAATGCGTTCATGTGTTCCCATGATGCGTTCATGTGTTCCATGATGCGTTCATGTGTTCCATGATGCGTTCATGTGTTCCACGATGCTTTCATGTGTTCCTATGATGCGTTCATGTGTTCCATGATGCTTTCAAGTGTTCCCATGATGCGTTCTTGTGTTCCTATGATGCGTTCATGTGTTCCATGATGCTTTCAAGTGTTCCCATGATGCGTTCTTGTGTTCCATGATGCGTTCATGTGTTCCATAATGCGTTCATGTGTTCCCATGATGCGTTCATGTGTTCCCATGATGCGTTCATGTGTTCCTATGATGCGTTCATGTGTTCCATGATGCTTTCAAGTGTTCCCATGATGCGTTCTTGTGTTCCATGATGCGTTCATGTGTTCCATGATGCGTTCTTGTGTTCCATGATGCGTTCATGTGTTCCATGATGCGTTCTTGTGTTCCATGATGCGTTCTTGTGTTCCATGATGCGTTCATGTGTTCCATGATGCTTTCATGTGTTCCTATGATGCGTTCATGTGTTCCATGATGCTTTCAAGTGTTCCCATGATGCGTTCTTGTGTTCCATGATGCGTTCATGTGTTCCATAATGTGTTCATGTGTTCCCATGATGCGTTCATGTGTTCCATGATGCTTTCATGTGTTCCATGATGTGTTCAAGTGTTCCCATGATGCGTTCATGTGATCACATGATTCGTTCATGTGTTCCATGATGCGTTCTTGTGTTCCATGATGCGTTCTTGTGTTCCATGATGCGTTCATGTGTTCCTATGATGCGTTCATGTGTTCCATGATGCTTTCATGTGTTCCTATGATGCGTTCATGTGTTCCATGATGCTTTCAAGTGTTCCCATGATGCGTTCATGTGTTCCATGATGCTTTCAAGTGTTCCCATGATGCGTTCTTGTGTTCCATGATGCGTTCATGTGTTCCTATGATGCGTTCATGTGTTCCATGATGCTTTCATGTGTTCCTATGATGCGTTCATGTGTTCCATGATGCTTTCAAGTGTTCCCATGATGCGTTCTTGTGTTCCATGATGCGTTCATGTGTTCCATGATGCGTTCAAGTGTTCCCATGATGCGTTCATGTGATCACATGATGCGTTCATGTGTTCCATGATGCGTTCTTGTGTTCCATGATGCGTTCATATGTTCCTATGATGCGTTCATGTGTTCCATGATGCTTTCATGTGTTCCTATGATGCGTTCATGTGTTCCATGATGCTTTCAAGTGTTCCCATGATGCGTTCTTGTGTTCCATAATGCGTTCATGTGTTCCCATGATGCGTTCATGTGTTCCTATGATGCGTTCTTGTGTTCCATGATGCGTTCTTGTGTTCCATGATGCGTTCATGTGTTCCATGATGCTTTCATGTGTTCCTATGATGCGTTCATGTGTTCCATGATGCTTTCAAGTGTTCCCATGATGCGTTCTTGTGTTCCATGATGCGTTCATGTGTTCCATAATGTGTTCATGTGTTCCCATGATGCGTTCATGTGTTCCATGATGCTTTCATGTGTTCCATGATGTGTTCAAGTGTTCCCATGATGCGTTCATGTGATCACATGATTCGTTCATGTGTTCCATGATGCGTTCTTGTGTTCCATGATGCGTTCTTGTGTTCCATGATGCGTTCATGTGTTCCTATGATGCGTTCATGTGTTCCATGATGCTTTCATGTGTTCCTATGATGCGTTCATGTGTTCCATGATGCTTTCAAGTGTTCCCATGATGCGTTCATGTGTTCCATGATGCTTTCAAGTGTTCCCATGATGCGTTCTTGTGTTCCATGATGCGTTCATGTGTTCCTATGATGCGTTCATGTGTTCCATGATGCTTTCATGTGTTCCTATGATGCGTTCATGTGTTCCATGATGCTTTCAAGTGTTCCCATGATGCGTTCTTGTGTTCCATGATGCGTTCATGTGTTCCATGATGCGTTCAAGTGTTCCCATGATGCGTTCATGTGATCACATGATGCGTTCATGTGTTCCATGATGCGTTCTTGTGTTCCATGATGCGTTCATATGTTCCTATGATGCGTTCATGTGTTCCATGATGCTTTCATGTGTTCCTATGATGCGTTCATGTGTTCCATGATGCTTTCAAGTGTTCCCATGATGCGTTCTTGTGTTCCATAATGCGTTCATGTGTTCCCATGATGCGTTCATGTGTTCCTATGATGCGTTCATGTGTTCCATGATGCTTTCATGTGTTCCTATGATGCGTTCATGTGTTCCATGATGCTTTCAAGTGTTCCCATGATGCGTTCTTGTGTTCCATGATGCGTTCATGTGTTCCATAATGCGTTCATGTGTTCCCATGATGCGTTCATGTGTTCCATGATGCGTTCATGTGTTCCATGATGCGTTCATGTGTTCCACGATGCTTTCATGTGTTCCTATGATGCGTTCATGTGTTCCATGATGCTTTCAAGTGTTCCCATGATGCGTTCTTGTGTTCCTATGATGCGTTCATGTGTTCCATGATGCTTTCAAGTGTTCCCATGATGCGTTCTTGTGTTCCATGATGCGTTCATGTGTTCCATAATGCGTTCATGTGTTCCCATGATGCGTTCATGTGTTCCCATGATGCGTTCATGTGTTCCTATGATGCGTTCATGTGTTCCATGATGCTTTCAAGTGTTCCCATGATGCGTTCTTGTGTTCCATGATGCGTTCATGTGTTCCATGATGCGTTCATGTTTTCCTATGATGCATTCATGTGTTCCATGATGCGTTCATGTGATCACATGATGCGTTCATGTGTTCCTATGATGCGTTCATGTGTTCCATGATGCGTGGATTCAAACCCAGGTTCAAACCCTGCCAACAACGAAAGACACTTTGTGGCCTCACCATAGAACCTCCATGCTGAGACATTTGAGGTTCTGCTTAGAAAAAGGCTCAAAGTTGATGGTCTGACACAAATTATTGATTGAGCAAACACTTCCATGTGTATTTTGTCACATTGTAAAGCTCAACTTCCTGGACAATATTGTATAATGTCACAGGTAGATGAAGTGAGCCATCCCCTCCAATGTACCTCCTTTCACTTTATCAATGCAGGGCTCTTTTCAGTCTCAATGCCCAGGTAAATTACCGACTATGCTGGGAAAGCCTTTGGCCCATCAATGGTGGTACAGTGGTAAACATAGCTGCTTCCAAGCACTTGGCCCCTGTTAGATTTCCGGCCATCTGAGTCATTTTCTTCCAGTGAGAGTACACTGTTGCTAAGTTTTGAAGTCAGATAGTAAGCAGAAAGGCAGCAAATGTCCAATATTTCCACTGTGACTGGTTGTATAGTGGTGCGAGGAGTTTTTCCAAGCTTAATTTCTAAACTTCACGGTTGCATTTCACAGTACTATACAAGTGCATAAACAAATCTGCATCTATCGTTTTTTTGTCAAATTTCTTCTTTTATTTACAAATCTCGAAGAAAGGTAGACATTCAGTGGACATTCTGTGGACATTTTGTGAACATTTTTGGGGGATGTAGCTCAGTGGTAGAGCGCGTGCTTTGCATGTATGAGGCCCGGGGTTCAATCCCCCGCATCTCCATCAGGTCTTATGGTCACTCTTAAAGAAGTATTTAGTTAAGAAACTTGGCATTCAAAACATACGTCGAGCAAATGAAAGAATGCACCAAGTATCACTCAGGCAAGCAAAGTTGAACAACTGTGTTACAGAAAAGTGTGCTTTAGTAATTGAATTTTTCAGCCAATGAGACAATTCTTCGAATTTCTGAAAGTTGGTTTAATACTATCCTGTGTGTTGTTGTGGCCGAGTGGTTAAGGCGATGGACTAGAAATCCATTGGGTTCTTCCCGCGCAGGTTCAAACCCTGCCAACAACGAAAGACACTTTGTGGCCTCACCATAGAACCTCCATGCTGAGACATTTCAGGTTCTGCTTAGAAAAAGAGCAGGCTCAAAGTTGATGGTCTGACACAAATTATTGATTGAGCAAACACTTCCATGTGTATTTTGTCACATTGTAAAGCTCAACTTCCTGGACAATATTGTATAATGTCACAGGTAGATGAAGTGAGCCATCCCCTCCAATGTACCTCCTTTCACTTTATCAATGTAGGGCTCTTTTCAGTCTCAATGCCCAGGTAAATTACCGACTATGCTGGGAAAGCCTTTGGCCCATCAATGGTGGTACAGTGGTAAACATAGCTGCTTCCAAGCACTTGGCCCCTGTTAGATTTCCGGCCATCTGAGTCATTTTCTTCCAGTGAGAGTACACTGTTGCTAAGTTTTGAAGTCAGATAGTAAGCAGAAAGGCAGCAAATGTCCAATATTTCCACTGTGACTGGTGGTATAGTGGTGCGAGGAGTTTTTCCAAGCTTAATTTCTAAACTTCACGGTTGCATTTCACAGTGCTATACAAGTGCATAAACAAATCTGCATCTATCGTTTTTTTGTCAAATTTCTTCTTTTATTTACAAATCTCGAAGAAAGGTAGACATTCTGTGGACATTCTGTGGACATTTTGTGAACACTGCATTCATGTGATCACATGATGCGTTCATGTGTTCCTATGATGCGTTCATTTGTTCCATGATGCGTTCATGTGTTCCTATGATGCGTTCATGTGTTCCATAATGCGTTCATGTGTTCCCATGATGCGTTCATGTGTTCCTATGATGCGTTCATGTGTTCCATGATGCGTTCATGTGTTCCATGATGCGTTCAAGTGTTCCCATGATGCGTTCATGTGATCACATGATGCGTTCATGTGTTCCATGATGCGTTCTTGTGTTCCATGATGCGTTCATGTGTGCCTATGATGCGTTCATGTGTTCCATAATGCGTTCATGTGTTCCCATGATGCGTTCATGTGTTCCTATGATGCGTTCATGTGTTCCATGATGCGTTCATGTGTTCCATGATGCGTTCAAGTGTTCCCATGATGCGTTCATGTGATCACATGATGCGTTCATGTGTTCCTATGATGCGTTCTTGTGTTCCATGATGCGTTCATGTGTTCCTATGATGCGTTCATGTGTTCCATGATGCTTTCATGTGTTCCTATGATGCGTTCATGTGTTCCATGATGCTTTCAAGTGTTCCCATGATGCGTTCTTGTGTTCCATGATGCGTTCATGTGTTCCATAATGCGTTCATGTGTTCCCATGATGCGTTCATTTGTTCCATGATGCTTTCATGTGTTCCATGATGCGTTCAAGTGTTCCCATGATGCGTTCATGTGATCACATGATGCGTTCATGTGTTCCATGATGCGTTCTTGTGTTCCATGATGCGTTCTTGTGTTCCATGATGCGTTCATGTGTTCCTATGATGCGTTCTTGTGTTCCATGATGCGTTCATGTGTTCCATGATGCGTTCTTGTGTTCCATGATGCGTTCATGTGTTCCTATGATGCGTTCATGTGTTCCATGATGCTTTCATGTGTTCCTATGATGCGTTCATGTGTTCCATGATGCTTTCAAGTGTTCCCATGATGCGTTCTTGTGTTCCATGATGCGTTCATGTGTTCCATAATGCGTTCATGTGTTCCCATGATGCGTTCATGTGTTCCATGATGCTTTCATGTGTTCCATGATGCGTTCAAGTGTTCCCATGATGCGTTCATGTGATCACATGATGCGTTCATGTGTTCCATGATGCGTTCTTGTGTTCCATGATGCGTTCTTGTGTTCCATGATGCGTTCATGTGTTCCATGATGCTTTCATGTGTTCCTATGATGCGTTCATGTGTTCCATGATGCTTTCAAGTGTTCCCATGATGCGTTCTTGTGTTCCATGATGCGTTCATGTGTTCCATAATGTGTTCATGTGTTCCCATGATGCGTTCATGTGTTCCATGATGCTTTCATGTGTTCCATGATGTGTTCAAGTGTTCCCATGATGCGTTCATGTGATCACATGATTCGTTCATGTGTTCCATGATGCGTTCTTGTGTTCCATGATGCGTTCTTGTGTTCCATGATGCGTTCTTGTGTTCCATGATGCGTTCATGTGTTCCTATGATGCGTTCATGTGTTCCATAATGCGTTCATGTGTTCCCATGATGCGTTCATGTGTTCCTATGATGCGTTCATGTGTTCCATGATGCGTTCATGTGTTCCATGATGCGTTCAAGTGTTCCCATGATGCGTTCATGTGATCACATGATGCATTCATGTGATCACATGATGCGTTCATGTGTTCCATGATGCGTTCTTGTGTTCCATGATGCGTTCATGTGATCACATGATGCGTTCATGTGTTCCTATGATGCGTTCTTGTGTTCCATGATGCGTGGATTCAAACCCAGGTTCAAACCCTGCCAACAACGAAAGACACTTTGTGGCCTCACCATAGAACCTCCATGCTGAGACATTTCAGGTTCTGCTTAGAAAAAGAGCAGGCTCAAAGTTGATGGTCTGACACAAATTATTGATTGAGCAAACACTTCCATGTGTATTTTGTCACATTGTAAAGCTCAACTTCCTGGACAATATTGTATAATGTCACAGGTAGATGAAGTGAGCCATCCCCTCCAATGTACCTCCTTTCACTTTATCAATGTAGGGCTCTTTTCAGTCTCAATGCCCAGGTAAATTACCGACTATGCTGGGAAAGCCTTTGGCCCATCAATGGTGGTACAGTGGTAAACATAGCTGCTTCCAAGCACTTGGCCCCTGTTAGATTTCCGGCCATCTGAGTCATTTTCTTCCAGTGAGAGTACACTGTTGCTAAGTTTTGAAGTCAGATAGTAAGCAGAAAGGCAGCAAATGTCCAATATTTCCACTGTGACTGGTGGTATAGTGGTGCGAGGAGTTTTTCCAAGCTTAATTTCTAAACTTCACGGTTGCATTTCACAGTGCTATACAAGTGCATAAACAAATCTGCATCTATCGTTTTTTTGTCAAATTTCTTCTTTTATTTACAAATCTCGAAGAAAGGTAGACATTCTGTGGACATTCTGTGGACATTTTGTGAACACTGCATTCATGTGATCACATGATGCGTTCATGTGTTCCTATGATGCGTTCATTTGTTCCATGATGCGTTCATGTGTTCCTATGATGCGTTCATGTGTTCCATAATGCGTTCATGTGTTCCCATGATGCGTTCATGTGTTCCTATGATGCGTTCATGTGTTCCATGATGCGTTCATGTGTTCCATGATGCGTTCAAGTGTTCCCATGATGCGTTCATGTGATCACATGATGCGTTCATGTGTTCCATGATGCGTTCTTGTGTTCCATGATGCGTTCATGTGTGCCTATGATGCGTTCATGTGTTCCATAATGCGTTCATGTGTTCCCATGATGCGTTCATGTGTTCCTATGATGCGTTCATGTGTTCCATGATGCGTTCATGTGTTCCATGATGCGTTCAAGTGTTCCCATGATGCGTTCATGTGATCACATGATGCGTTCATGTGTTCCATGATGCGTTCTTGTGTTCCATGATGCGTTCATGTGTTCCTATGATGCGTTCATGTGTTCCATGATGCTTTCATGTGTTCCTATGATGCGTTCATGTGTTCCATGATGCTTTCAAGTGTTCCCATGATGCGTTCTTGTGTTCCATGATGCGTTCATGTGTTCCATAATGCGTTCATGTGTTCCCATGATGCGTTCATTTGTTCCATGATGCTTTCATGTGTTCCATGATGCGTTCAAGTGTTCCCATGATGCGTTCATGTGATCACATGATGCGTTCATGTGTTCCATGATGCGTTCTTGTGTTCCATGATGCGTTCTTGTGTTCCATGATGCGTTCATGTGTTCCTATGATGCGTTCATGTGTTCCATGATGCTTTCATGTGTTCCATGATGCGTTCTTGTGTTCCATGATGCGTTCATGTGTTCCTATGATGCGTTCATGTGTTCCATGATGCTTTCATGTGTTCCTATGATGCGTTCATGTGTTCCATGATGCTTTCAAGTGTTCCCATGATGCGTTCTTGTGTTCCATGATGCGTTCATGTGTTCCATAATGCGTTCATGTGTTCCCATGATGCGTTCATGTGTTCCATGATGCTTTCATGTGTTCCATGATGCGTTCAAGTGTTCCCATGATGCGTTCATGTGATCACATGATGCGTTCATGTGTTCCATGATGCGTTCTTGTGTTCCATGATGCGTTCTTGTGTTCCATGATGCGTTCATGTGTTCCATGATGCTTTCATGTGTTCCTATGATGCGTTCATGTGTTCCATGATGCTTTCAAGTGTTCCCATGATGCGTTCTTGTGTTCCATGATGCGTTCATGTGTTCCATAATGTGTTCATGTGTTCCCATGATGCGTTCATGTGTTCCATGATGCTTTCATGTGTTCCATGATGTGTTCAAGTGTTCCCATGATGCGTTCATGTGATCACATGATTCGTTCATGTGTTCCATGATGCGTTCTTGTGTTCCATGATGCGTTCTTGTGTTCCATGATGCGTTCTTGTGTTCCATGATGCGTTCATATGTTCCTATGATGCGTTCATGTGTTCCATAATGCGTTCATGTGTTCCCATGATGCGTTCATGTGTTCCTATGATGCGTTCATGTGTTCCATGATGCGTTCATGTGTTCCATGATGCGTTCAAGTGTTCCCATGATGCGTTCATGTGATCACATGATGCATTCATGTGATCACATGATGCGTTCATGTGTTCCATGATGCGTTCTTGTGTTCCATGATGCGTTCATGTGATCACATGATGCGTTCATGTGTTCCTATGATGCGTTCTTGTGTTCCATGATGCGTGGATTCAAACCCAGGTTCAAACCCTGCCAACAACGAAAGACACTTTGTGGCCTCACCATAGAACCTCCATGCTGAGACATTTCAGGTTCTGCTTAGAAAAAGAGCAGGCTCAAAGTTGATGGTCTGACACAAATTATTGATTGAGCAAACACTTCCATGTGTATTTTGTCACATTGTAAAGCTCAACTTCCTGGACAATATTGTATAATGTCACAGGTAGATGAAGTGAGCCATCCCCTCCAATGTACCTCCTTTCACTTTATCAATGTAGGGCTCTTTTCAGTCTCAATGCCCAGGTAAATTACCGACTATGCTGGGAAAGCCTTTGGCCCATCAATGGTGGTACAGTGGTAAACATAGCTGCTTCCAAGCACTTGGCCCCTGTTAGATTTCCGGCCATCTGAGTCATTTTCTTCCAGTGAGAGTACACTGTTGCTAAGTTTTGAAGTCAGATAGTAAGCAGAAAGGCAGCAAATGTCCAATATTTCCACTGTGACTGGTGGTATAGTGGTGCGAGGAGTTTTTCCAAGCTTAATTTCTAAACTTCACGGTTGCATTTCACAGTGCTATACAAGTGCATAAACAAATCTGCATCTATCGTTTTTTTGTCAAATTTCTTCTTTTATTTACAAATCTCGAAGAAAGGTAGACATTCTGTGGACATTCTGTGGACATTTTGTGAACACTGCATTCATGTGATCACATGATGCGTTCATGTGTTCCTATGATGCGTTCATTTGTTCCATGATGCGTTCATGTGTTCCTATGATGCGTTCATGTGTTCCATAATGCGTTCATGTGTTCCCATGATGCGTTCATGTGTTCCTATGATGCGTTCATGTGTTCCATGATGCGTTCATGTGTTCCATGATGCGTTCAAGTGTTCCCATGATGCGTTCATGTGATCACATGATGCGTTCATGTGTTCCATGATGCGTTCTTGTGTTCCATGATGCGTTCATGTGTGCCTATGATGCGTTCATGTGTTCCATAATGCGTTCATGTGTTCCCATGATGCGTTCATGTGTTCCTATGATGCGTTCATGTGTTCCATGATGCGTTCATGTGTTCCATGATGCGTTCAAGTGTTCCCATGATGCGTTCATGTGATCACATGATGCGTTCATGTGTTCCATGATGCGTTCTTGTGTTCCATGATGCGTTCATGTGTTCCTATGATGCGTTCATGTGTTCCATGATGCTTTCATGTGTTCCTATGATGCGTTCATGTGTTCCATGATGCTTTCAAGTGTTCCCATGATGCGTTCTTGTGTTCCATGATGCGTTCATGTGTTCCATAATGCGTTCATGTGTTCCCATGATGCGTTCATTTGTTCCATGATGCTTTCATGTGTTCCATGATGCGTTCAAGTGTTCCCATGATGCGTTCATGTGATCACATGATGCGTTCATGTGTTCCATGATGCGTTCTTGTGTTCCATGATGCGTTCTTGTGTTCCATGATGCGTTCATGTGTTCCTATGATGCGTTCATGTGTTCCATGATGCTTTCATGTGTTCCATGATGCGTTCTTGTGTTCCATGATGCGTTCATGTGTTCCTATGATGCGTTCATGTGTTCCATGATGCTTTCATGTGTTCCTATGATGCGTTCATGTGTTCCATGATGCTTTCAAGTGTTCCCATGATGCGTTCTTGTGTTCCATGATGCGTTCATGTGTTCCATAATGCGTTCATGTGTTCCCATGATGCGTTCATGTGTTCCATGATGCTTTCATGTGTTCCATGATGCGTTCAAGTGTTCCCATGATGCGTTCATGTGATCACATGATGCGTTCATGTGTTCCATGATGCGTTCTTGTGTTCCATGATGCGTTCTTGTGTTCCATGATGCGTTCATGTGTTCCATGATGCTTTCATGTGTTCCTATGATGCGTTCATGTGTTCCATGATGCTTTCAAGTGTTCCCATGATGCGTTCTTGTGTTCCATGATGCGTTCATGTGTTCCATAATGTGTTCATGTGTTCCCATGATGCGTTCATGTGTTCCATGATGCTTTCATGTGTTCCATGATGTGTTCAAGTGTTCCCATGATGCGTTCATGTGATCACATGATTCGTTCATGTGTTCCATGATGCGTTCTTGTGTTCCATGATGCGTTCTTGTGTTCCATGATGCGTTCTTGTGTTCCATGATGCGTTCATATGTTCCTATGATGCGTTCATGTGTTCCATAATGCGTTCATGTGTTCCCATGATGCGTTCATGTGTTCCTATGATGCGTTCATGTGTTCCATGATGCGTTCATGTGTTCCATGATGCGTTCAAGTGTTCCCATGATGCGTTCATGTGATCACATGATGCATTCATGTGATCACATGATGCGTTCATGTGTTCCATGATGCGTTCTTGTGTTCCATGATGCGTTCATGTGATCACATGATGCGTTCATGTGTTCCTATGATGCGTTCTTGTGTTCCATGATGCGTGGATTCAAACCCAGGTTCAAACCCTGCCAACAACGAAAGACACTTTGTGGCCTCACCATAGAACCTCCATGCTGAGACATTTCAGGTTCTGCTTAGAAAAAGAGCAGGCTCAAAGTTGATGGTCTGACACAAATTATTGATTGAGCAAACACTTCCATGTGTATTTTGTCACATTGTAAAGCTCAACTTCCTGGACAATATTGTATAATGTCACAGGTAGATGAAGTGAGCCATCCCCTCCAATGTACCTCCTTTCACTTTATCAATGTAGGGCTCTTTTCAGTCTCAATGCCCAGGTAAATTACCGACTATGCTGGGAAAGCCTTTGGCCCATCAATGGTGGTACAGTGGTAAACATAGCTGCTTCCAAGCACTTGGCCCCTGTTAGATTTCCGGCCATCTGAGTCATTTTCTTCCAGTGAGAGTACACTGTTGCTAAGTTTTGAAGTCAGATAGTAAGCAGAAAGGCAGCAAATGTCCAATATTTCCACTGTGACTGGTGGTATAGTGGTGCGAGGAGTTTTTCCAAGCTTAATTTCTAAACTTCACGGTTGCATTTCACAGTGCTATACAAGTGCATAAACAAATCTGCATCTATCGTTTTTTTGTCAAATTTCTTCTTTTATTTACAAATCTCGAAGAAAGGTAGACATTCTGTGGACATTCTGTGGACATTTTGTGAACACTGCATTCATGTGATCACATGATGCGTTCATGTGTTCCTATGATGCGTTCATTTGTTCCATGATGCGTTCATGTGTTCCTATGATGCGTTCATGTGTTCCATAATGCGTTCATGTGTTCCCATGATGCGTTCATGTGTTCCTATGATGCGTTCATGTGTTCCATGATGCGTTCATGTGTTCCATGATGCGTTCATGTGTTCCCATGATGCGTTCATGTGATCACATGATGCGTTCATGTGTTCCATGATGCGTTCTTGTGTTCCATGATGCGTTCATGTGTGCCTATGATGCGTTCATGTGTTCCATAATGCGTTCATGTGTTCCCATGATGCGTTCATGTGTTCCTATGATGCGTTCATGTGTTCCATGATGCGTTCATGTGTTCCATGATGCGTTCAAGTGTTCCCATGATGCGTTCATGTGATCACATGATGCGTTCATGTGTTCCATGATGCGTTCTTGTGTTCCATGATGCGTTCATGTGTTCCTATGATGCGTTCATGTGTTCCATGATGCTTTCATGTGTTCCTATGATGCGTTCATGTGTTCCATGATGCTTTCAAGTGTTCCCATGATGCGTTCTTGTGTTCCATGATGCGTTCATGTGTTCCATAATGCGTTCATGTGTTCCCATGATGCGTTCATTTGTTCCATGATGCTTTCATGTGTTCCATGATGCGTTCAAGTGTTCCCATGATGCGTTCATGTGTTCACATGATGCGTTCATGTGTTCCATGATGCGTTCTTGTGTTCCATGATGCGTTCTTGTGTTCCATGATGCGTTCATGTGTTCCTATGATGCGTTCATGTGTTCCATGATGCTTTCATGTGTTCCATGATGCGTTCTTGTGTTCCATGATGCGTTCATGTGTTCCTATGATGCGTTCATGTGTTCCATGATGCTTTCATGTGTTCCTATGATGCGTTCATGTGTTCCATGATGCTTTCAAGTGTTCCCATGATGCGTTCTTGTGTTCCATGATGCGTTCATGTGTTCCATAATGCGTTCATGTGTTCCCATGATGCGTTCATGTGTTCCATGATGCTTTCATGTGTTCCATGATGCGTTCAAGTGTTCCCATGATGCGTTCATGTGATCACATGATGCGTTCATGTGTTCCATGATGCGTTCTTGTGTTCCATGATGCGTTCTTGTGTTCCATGATGCGTTCATGTGTTCCATGATGCTTTCATGTGTTCCTATGATGCGTTCATGTGTTCCATGATGCTTTCAAGTGTTCCCATGATGCGTTCTTGTGTTCCATGATGCGTTCATGTGTTCCATAATGTGTTCATGTGTTCCCATGATGCGTTCATGTGTTCCATGATGCTTTCATGTGTTCCATGATGTGTTCAAGTGTTCCCATGATGCGTTCATGTGATCACATGATTCGTTCATGTGTTCCATGATGCGTTCTTGTGTTCCATGATGCGTTCTTGTGTTCCATGATGCGTTCTTGTGTTCCATGATGCGTTCATATGTTCCTATGATGCGTTCATGTGTTCCATAATGCGTTCATGTGTTCCCATGATGCGTTCATGTGTTCCTATGATGCGTTCATGTGTTCCATGATGCGTTCATGTGTTCCATGATGCGTTCAAGTGTTCCCATGATGCGTTCATGTGATCACATGATGCATTCATGTGATCACATGATGCGTTCATGTGTTCCATGATGCGTTCTTGTGTTCCATGATGCGTTCATGTGATCACATGATGCGTTCATGTGTTCCTATGATGCGTTCTTGTGTTCCATGATGCGTGGATTCAAACCCAGGTTCAAACCCTGCCAACAACGAAAGACACTTTGTGGCCTCACCATAGAACCTCCATGCTGAGACATTTCAGGTTCTGCTTCGAAAAAGAGCAGGCTCAAAGTTGATGGTCTGACACAAATTATTGATTGAGCAAACACTTCCATGTGTATTTTGTCACATTGTATAGCTCAACTTCCTGGACAATATTGTATAATGTCACAGGTAGATGAAGTGAGCCATCCCCTCCAATGTACCTCCTTTCACTTTATCAATGTAGGGCTCTTTTCAGTCTCAATGCCCAGGTAAATTACCGACTATGCTGGGAAAGCCTTTGGCCCATCAATGGTGGTACAGTGGTAAACATAGCTGCTTCCAAGCACTTGGCCCCTGTTAGATTTCCGGCCATCTGAGTCATTTTCTTCCAGTGAGAGTACACTGTTGCTAAGTTTTGAAGTCAGATAGTAAGCAGAAAGGCAGCAAATGTCCAATATTTCCACTGTGACTGGTTGTATAGTGGTGCGAGGAGTTTTTCCAAGCTTAATTTCTAAACTTCACGGTTGCATTTCACAGTACTATACAAGTGCATAAACAAATCTGCATCTATCGTTTTTTTGTCAAATTTCTTCTTTTATTTACAAATCTCGAAGAAAGGTAGACATTCTGTGGACATTCTGTGGACATTTTGTGAACATTTTTGGGGGATGTAGCTCAGTGGTAGAGCGCGTGCTTTGCATGTATGAGGCCCGGGGTTCAATCCCCCGCATCTCCATCAGGTCTTATGGTCACTCTTAAAGAAGTATTTAGTTAAGAAACTTGGCATTCAAAACATACGTCGAGCAAATGAAAGAATGCACCAAGTATCACTCAGGCAAGCAAAGTTGAACAACTGTGTTACAGAAAAGTGTGCTTTAGTAATTGACTTTTTCAGCCAATGAGACAATTCTTCGAATTTCTGAAAGTTGGTTTAATACTATCCCGTGTGTTGTTGTGGCCGAGTGGTTAAGGCGATGGACTAGAAATCCATTGGGGTCTTCCCGCGCAGGTTCAAACCCTGCCAACAACGAAAGACACTTTGTGGCCTCACCATAGAACCTCCATGCTGAGACATTTCAGGTTCTGCTTAGAAAAAGAGCAGGCTCAAAGTTGATGGTGTGACACAAATTATTGAATGAGCAAACACTTCCATGTGTATTTTGTCACATTGTAAAGCTCAACTTCCTGGACAATATTGTATAATGTCACAGGTAGATGAAGTGAGCCATCCCCTCCAATGTACCTCCTTTCACTTTATCAATGCAGGGCTCATTTCAGTCTCAATGCCCAGGTAAATTACCGACTATGCTGGGAAAGCCTTTGGCCCATCAATGGTGGTACAGTGGTAAACATAGCTGCTTCCAAGCACTTGGCCCCTGTTAGATTTCCGGCCATCTGAGTCATTTTCTTCCAGGGAGAGTACACTGTTGCTAAGTTTTGAAGTCAGATAGTAAGCAGAAAGGCAGCAAATGTCCAATATTTCCACTGTGACTGGTTTTATAGTGGTGCGAGGAGTTTTTCCAAGCTTAATTTCTAAACTTCACGGTTGCATTTCACAGTACTATACAAGTGCATAAACAAATCTGCATCTATCGTTTTTTTGTCAAATTTCTTCTTTTATTTACAAATCTCGAAGAAAGGTAGACATTCTGTGGACATTCTGTGGACATTTTGTGAACACTGCATTCATGTGATCACATGATGCGTTCATGTGTTCCTATGATGCGTTCATTTGTTCCATGATGCGTTCATGTGTTCCTATGATGCGTTCATGTGTTCCATAATGCGTTCATGTGTTCCCATGATGCGTTCATGTGTTCCTATGATGCGTTCATGTGTTCCATGATGCGTTCATGTGTTCCATGATGCGTTCAAGTGTTCCCATGATGCGTTCATGTGTTCCATGATGCGTTCTTGTGTTCCATGATGCGTTCATGTGTGCCTATGATGCGTTCATGTGTTCCATAATGCGTTCATGTGTTCCCATGATGCGTTCATGTGTTCCTATGATGCGTTCATGTGTTCCATGATGCGTTCATGTGTTCCATGATGCGTTCAAGTGTTCCCATGATGCGTTCATGTGATCACATGATGCGTTCATGTGTTCCATGATGCGTTCTTGTGTTCCATGATGCGTTCATGTGTTCCTATGATGCGTTCATGTGTTCCATAATGCGTTCATGTGTTCCTATGATGCGTTCATGTGTTCCATGATGCTTTCAAGTGTTCCCATGATGCGTTCTTGTGTTCCATGATGCGTTCATGTGTTCCATAATGCGTTCATGTGTTCCCATGATGCGTTCATGTGTTCCATGATGCTTTCATATGTTCCATGATGCGTTCAAGTGTTCCCATGATGCGTTCATGTGATCACATGATGTGTTCATGTGTTCCATGATGCGTTCTTGTGTTCCATGATGCGTTCTTGTGTTCCATGATGCGTTCATGTGTTCCTATGATGCGTTCATGTGTTCCATGATGCGTTCTTGTGTTCCATGATGCGTTCATGTGTTCCTATGATGCGTTCATGTGTTCCATGATGCTTTCATGTGTTCCTATGATGCGTTCATGTGTTCCATGATGCTTTCAAGTGTTCCCATGATGCGTTCATGTGTTCCCATGATGCGTTCATGTGTTCCATAATGCGTTCATGTGTTCCCATGATGCGTTCATGTGTTCCATGATGCTTTCATGTGTTCCATGATGCGTTCAAGTGTTCCCATGATGCGTTCATGTGATCACATGATGCGTTCATGTGTTCCATGATGCGTTCTTGTGTTCCATGATGCGTTCTTGTGTTCCATGATGCGTTCATGTGATCACATGATGTGTTCATGTGTTCCATGATGCGTTCTTGTGTTCCATGATGCGTTCTTGTGTTCCATGATGCGTTCATGTGTTCCTATGATGCGTTCATGTGTTCCATGATGCGTTCTTGTGTTCCATGATGCGTTCATGTGTTCCTATGATGCGTTCATGTGTTCCATGATGCTTTCATGTGTTCCTATGATGCGTTCATGTGTTCCATGATGCTTTCAAGTGTTCCCATGATGCGTTCATGTGTTCCCATGATGCGTTCATGTGTTCCATAATGCGTTCATGTGTTCCCATGATGCGTTCATGTGTTCCATGATGCTTTCATGTGTTCCATGATGCGTTCAAGTGTTCCCATGATGCGTTCATGTGATCACATGATGCGTTCATGTGTTCCATGATGCGTTCTTGTGTTCCATGATGCGTTCTTGTGTTCCATGATGCGTTCATGTGTTCCATGATGCTTTCATGTGTTCCTATGATGCGTTCATGTGTTCCATGATGCTTTCAAGTGTTCCCATGATGCGTTCTTGTGTTCCATGATGCGTTCATGTGTTCCATAATGTGTTCATGTGTTCCCATGATGCGTTCATGTGTTCCATGATGCTTTCATGTGTTCCATGATGTGTTCAAGTGTTCCCATGATGCGTTCATGTGATCACATGATTCGTTCATGTGTTCCATGATGCGTTCTTGTGTTCCATGATGCGTTCTTGTGTTCCATGATGCGTTCATGTGTTCCTATGATGCGTTCATGTGTTCCATGATGCTTTCATGTGTTCCTATGATGCGTTCATGTGTTCCATGATGCTTTCAAGTGTTCCCATGATGCGTTCTTGTGTTCCATGATGCGTTCATGTGTTCCATGATGCTTTCAAGTGTTCCCATGATGCGTTCTTGTGTTCCATGATGCGTTCATGTGTTCCTATGATGCGTTCATGTGTTCCATGATGCTTTCATGTGTTCCTATGATGCGTTCATGTGTTCCATGATGCTTTCAAGTGTTCCCATGATGCGTTCTTGTGTTCCATGATGCGTTCATGTGTTCCATGATGCGTTCAAGTGTTCCCATGATGCGTTCATGTGATCACATGATGCGTTCATGTGATCACATGATGCGTTCATGTGTTCCATGATGCGTTCTTGTGTTCCATGATGCGTTCATGTGTTCCTATTATGCGTTCATGTGTTCCATGATGCTTTCAAGTGTTCCCATGATGCGTTCTTGTGTTCCATGATGCGTTCATGTGTTCCATAATGCGTTCATGTGTTCCCATGATGCGTTCATGTGTTCCTATGATGCGTTCATGTGTTCCATGATGCTTTCATGTGTTCCTATGATGCGTTCATGTGTTCCATGATGCTTTCAAGTGTTCCCATGATGCGTTCTTGTGTTCCATGATGCGTTCATGTGTTCCATAATGCGTTCATGTGTTCCCATGATGCGTTCATGTGTTCCATGATGCGTTCATGTGTTCCATGATGCGTTCATGTGTTCCACGATGCTTTCATGTGTTCCTATGATGCGTTCATGTGTTCCATGATGCTTTCAAGTGTTCCCATGATGCGTTCTTGTGTTCCTATGATGCGTTCATGTGTTCCATGATGCTTTCAAGTGTTCCCATGATGCGTTCTTGTGTTCCATGATGCGTTCATGTGTTCCATAATGCGTTCATGTGTTCCCATGATGCGTTCATGTGTTCCCATGATGCGTTCATGTGTTCCTATGATGTGTTCATGTGTTCCATGATGCTTTCAAGTGTTCCCATGATGCGTTCTTGTGTTCCATGATGCGTTCATGTGTTCCATAATGCATTCATGTGTTCCCATGATGCGTTCATGTGTTCCTATGATGCATTCATGTGTTCCATGATGCGTTCATGTGATCACATGATGCGTTCATGTGTTCCTATGATGCGTTCATGTGTTCCATGATGCGTGGATTCAAACCCAGGTTCAAACCCTGCCAACAACGAAAGACACTTTGTGGCCTCACCATAGAACCTCCATGCTGAGACATTTGAGGTTCTGCTTAGAAAAAGGCTCAAAGTTGATGGTCTGACACAAATTATTGATTGAGCAAACACTTCCATGTGTATTTTGTCACATTGTAAAGCTCAACTTCCTGGACAATATTGTATAATGTCACAGGTAGATGAAGTGAGCCATCCCCTCCAATGTACCTCCTTTCACTTTATCAATGCAGGGCTCTTTTCAGTCTCAATGCCCAGGTAAATTACCGACTATGCTGGGAAAGCCTTTGGCCCATCAATGGTGGTACAGTGGTAAACATAGCTGCTTCCAAGCACTTGGCCCCTGTTAGATTTCCGGCCATCTGAGTCATTTTCTTCCAGTGAGAGTACACTGTTGCTAAGTTTTGAAGTCAGATAGTAAGCAGAAAGGCAGCAAATGTCCAATATTTCCACTGTGACTGGTTGTATAGTGGTGCGAGGAGTTTTTCCAAGCTTAATTTCTAAACTTCACGGTTGCATTTCACAGTACTAAACAAGTGCATAAACAAATCTGCATCTATCGTCTTTTTGTCAAATTTCTTCTTTTATTTACAAATCTCGAAGAAAGGTAGACATTCTGTGGACATTCTGTGGACATTTTGTGAACATTTTTGGGGGATGTAGCTCAGTGGTAGAGTGCGTGCTTTGCATGTATGAGGCCCGGGGTTCAATCCCCCGCATCTTCATCAGGTCTTATGGTCACTCTTAAAGAAGTATTTAGTTAAGAAACTTGGCATTCAAAACATACGTCGAGCAAATGAAAGAATGCACCAAGTATCACTCAGGCAAGCAAAGTTGAAGAACTGTGTTACAGAAAAGTGTGCTTTAGTAATTGACTTTTTCAGCCAATGAGACAATTCTTCGAATTTCTGAAAGTTGGTTTAATACTATGCCGTGTGTTGTTGTGGCCGAGTGGTTAAGGCGATGGACTAGAAATCCATTGTGGTCTTCCCGCGCAGGTTCAAACCCTGCCAACAACGAAAGACACTTTGTGGCCTCACCATAGAACCTCCATGCTGAGACATTTCAGGTTCTGCTTAGAAAAAGAGCAGGCTCAAAGTTGATGGTCTGACACAAATTATTGATTGAGCAAACACTTCCATGTGTATTTTGTCACATTGTAAAGCTCAACTTCCTGGACAATATTGTATAATGTCACAGGTAGATGAAGTGAGCCATCCCCTCCAATGTACCTCCTTTCACTTTATCAATGTAGGGCTCTTTTCAGTCTCAATGCCCAGGTAAATTACCGACTATGCTGGGAAAGCCTTTGGCCCATCAATGGTGGTACAGTGGTAAACATAGCTGCTTCCAAGCACTTGGCCCCTGTTAGATTTCCGGCCATCTGAGTCATTTTCTTCCAGTGAGAGTACACTGTTGCTAAGTTTTGAAGTCAGATAGTAAGCAGAAAGGCAGCAAATGTCCAATATTTCCACTGTGACTGGTTGTATAGTGGTGCGAGGAGTTTTTCCAAGCTTAATTTCTAAACTTCACGGTTGCATTTCACAGTACTATACAAGTGCATAAACAAATCTGCATCTATCGTTTTTTTGTCAAATTTCTTCTTTTATTTACAAATCTCGAAGAAAGGTAGACATTCTGTGGACATTCTGTGGACATTTTGTGAACACTGCATTCATGTGATCACATGATGCGTTCATGTGTTCCTATGATGCGTTCATTTGTTCCATGATGCGTTCATGTGTTCCTATGATGCGTTCATGTGTTCCATAATGCGTTCATGTGTTCCCATGATGCGTTCATGTGTTCCTATGATGCGTTCATGTGTTCCATGATGCGTTCATGTGTTCCATGATGCGTTCAAGTGTTCCCATGATGCGTTCATGTGATCACATGATGCGTTCATGTGTTCCATGATGCGTTCTTGTGTTCCATGATGCGTTCATGTGTTCCTATGATGCGTTCATGTGTTCCATAATGCGTTCATGTGTTCCCATGATGCGTTCATGTGTTCCTATGATGCGTTAATGTGTTCCATGATGCGTTCATGTGTTCCATGATGCGTTCATGTGTTCCCATGATGCGTTCATGTGATCACATGATGCGTTCATGTGTTCCATGATGCGTTCTTGTGTTCCATGATGCGTTCATGTGTTCCTATGATGCGTTCATGTGTTCCATGATGCTTTCATGTGTTCCTATGATGCGTTCATGTGTTCCATGATGCTTTCAAGTGTTCCCATGATGCGTTCTTGTGTTCCATGATGCGTTCATGTGTTCCATAATGCGTTCATGTGTTCCCATGATGCGTTCATGTGTTCCATGATGCTTTCATGTGTTCCATGATGCGTTCAAGTGTTCCCATGATGCGTTCATGTGATCACATGATGTGTTCATGTGTTCCATGATGCGTTCTTGTGTTCCATGATGCGTTCTTGTGTTCCATGATGCGTTCATGTGTTCCTATGATGCGTTCATGTGTTCCATGATGCGTTCTTGTGTTCCATGATGCGTTCATGTGTTCCTATGATGCGTTCATGTGTTCCATGATGCTTTCATGTGTTCCTATGATGCGTTCATGTGTTCCATGATGCTTTCAAGTGTTCCCATGATGCGTTCTTGTGTTCCATGATGCGTTCATGTGTTCCATAATGCGTTCATGTGTTCCCATGATGCGTTCATGTGTTCCATGATGCTTTCATGTGTTCCATGATGCGTTCAAGTGTTCCCATGATGCGTTCATGTGATCACATGATGCGTTCATGTGTTCCATGATGCGTTCTTGTGTTCCATGATGCGTTCTTGTGTTCCATGATGCGTTCATGTGTTCCATGATGCTTTCATGTGTTCCTATGATGCGTTCATGTGTTCCATGATGCTTTCAAGTGTTCCCATGATGCGTTCTTGTGTTCCATGATGCGTTCATGTGTTCCATAATGTGTTCATGTGTTCCCATGATGCGTTCATGTGTTCCATGATGCTTTCATGTGTTCCATGATGTGTTCATGTGTTCCCATGATGCGTTCATGTGATCACATGATTCGTTCATGTGTTCCATGATGCGTTCTTGTGTTCCATGATGCGTTCTTGTGTTCCATGATGCGTTCATGTGTTCCTATGATGCGTTCATGTGTTCCATGATGCTTTCATGTGTTCCTATGATGCGTTCATGTGTTCCATGATGCTTTCAAGTGTTCCCATGATGCGTTCTTGTGTTCCATGATGCGTTCATGTGTTCCATGATGCTTTCAAGTGTTCCCATGATGCGTTCTTGTGTTCCATGATGCGTTCATGTGTTCCTATGATGCGTTCATGTGTTCCATGATGCTTTCATGTGTTCCTATGATGCGTTCATGTGTTCCATGATGCTTTCAAGTGTTCCCATGATGCGTTCT
>NC_136547.1:4265000-4285000 GCF_910591455.1 Pholis gunnellus | reverse complement strand
TTGAGCAAACACTTCCATGTGTATTTTGTCACATTGTAAAGCTCAACTTCCTGGACAATATTGTATAATGTCACAGGTAGATGAAGTCAGCCATCCCCTCCAATGTACCTCCTTTCACTTTATCAATGTAGGGCTCTTTTCAGTCTCAATGCCCAGGTAAATTACCGACTATGCTGGGAAAGCCTTTGGCCCATCAATGGTGGTACAGTGGTAAACATAGCTGCTTCCAAGCACTTGGCCCCTGTTAGATTTCCGGCCATCTGAGTCATTTTCTTCCAGTGAGAGTACACTGTTGCTAAGTTTTGAAGTCAGATAGTAAGCAGAAAGGCAGCAAATGTCCAATATTTCCACTGTGACTGGTTGTATAGTGGTGCGAGGAGTTTTTCCAAGCTTAATTTCTAAACTTCACGGTTGCATTTCACAGTACTATACAAGTGCATAAACAAATCTGCATCTATCGTTTTTTTGTCAAATTTCTTCTTTTATTTACAAATCTCGAAGAAAGGTAGACATTCTGTGGACATTCTGTGGACATTTTGTGAACACTGCATTCATGTGATCACATGATGCGTTCATGTGTTCCTATGATGCGTTCATTTGTTCCATGATGCGTTCATGTGTTCCTATGATGCGTTCATGTGTTCCATAATGCGTTCATGTGTTCCCATGATGCGTTCATGTGTTCCTATGATGCGTTCATGTGTTCCATGATGCGTTCATGTGTTCCATGATGCGTTCAAGTGTTCCCATGATGCGTTCATGTGATCACATGATGCGTTCATGTGTTCCATGATGCGTTCTTGTGTTCCATGATGCGTTCATGTGTGCCTATGATGCGTTCATGTGTTCCATAATGCGTTCATGTGTTCCCATGATGCGTTCATGTGTTCCTATGATGCGTTCATGTGTTCCATGATGCGTTCATGTGTTCCATGATGCGTTCAAGTGTTCCCATGATGCGTTCATGTGATCACATGATGCGTTCATGTGTTCCATGATGCGTTCTTGTGTTCCATGATGCGTTCATGTGTTCCTATGATGCGTTCATGTGTTCCATGATGCTTTCATGTGTTCCTATGATGCGTTCATGTGTTCCATGATGCTTTCAAGTGTTCCCATGATGCGTTCTTGTGTTCCATGATGCGTTCATGTGTTCCATAATGCGTTCATGTGTTCCCATGATGCGTTCATGTGTTCCATGATGCTTTCATGTGTTCCATGATGTGTTCATGTGTTCCATGATGCGTTCTTGTGTTCCATGATGCGTTCTTGTGTTCCATGATGCGTTCATGTGTTCCTATGATGCGTTCATGTGTTCCATGATGCGTTCTTGTGTTCCATGATGCGTTCATGTGTTCCTATGATGCGTTCATGTGTTCCATGATGCTTTCATGTGTTCCTATGATGCGTTCATGTGTTCCATGATGCTTTCAAGTGTTCCCATGATGCGTTCTTGTGTTCCATGATGCGTTCATGTGTTCCATAATGCGTTCATGTGTTCCATGATGCTTTCATGTGTTCCATGATGCGTCCAAGTGTTCCCATGATGCGTTCATGTGATCACATGATGCGTTCATGTGTTCCATGATGCGTTCTTGTGTTCCATGATGCGTTCTTGTGTTCCATGATGCGTTCATGTGTTCCATGATGCTTTCATGTGTTCCTATGATGCGTTCATGTGTTCCATGATGCTTTCAAGTGTTCCCATGATGCGTTCTTGTGTTCCATGATGCGTTCATGTGTTCCATGATGCGTTCATGTGATCACATGATGCGTTCATGTCTTCCTATGATGCGTTTATGTGTTCCATGATGCGTGGATTCAAACCCAGGTTCAAACCCTGCCAACAACGAAAGACACTTTGTGGCCTCACCATAGAACCTCCATGCTGAGACATTTCAGGTTCTGCTTAGAAAAAGGCTCAAAGTTGATGGTCTGACACAAATTATTGATTGAGCAAACACTTCCATGTGTATTTTGTCACATTGTAAAGCTCAACTTCCTGGACAATATTGTATAATGTCACAGGTAGATGAAGTGAGCCATCCCCTCCAATGTACCTCCTTTCACTCTTCAACTCCGCGAGGACGCCGGCGCCCGCGATCCCCTTCCTTTCCGTTCTTACGACTTGCTTACGAAAATTACGTCACAAAACATGGCAAAAAAAAATAAAATAAATCCCAGCATGCAAAGAAACGTGTTTTTTGCGAAGAAAGCATCGGTTGTCTTTAATTCCTCACGGATTTTTCACAAAAGGAGCCCAAACACACACTGTCCAAAGTTGCCATGACCGCTGCAAGTCGGGTCTTGCAGCATTTTGACGGCGAAAGATACAGTATAGACCCAATTTTACGAGTAAATGTGCTAGCGGATGCTACCATGGAGCTAGCGGCTGGAATAAAACAGTGGTATAAATAGGACAAACCGAGCTCATCATTGATATAAGCAGTCAGCCGACGTGGTCAGTTTTTCACTTTTTATTTTGACTTCTAAGGCCCACTTCTCTGTTTCTGTATGACCTACAGGTCTACAGACACTTTCACTAGGTACCTTAGGGGGTTTTCTTTCAAGACAGACCTCATTTATGCATATAGTCAAAGTGGTTCAGAAGATACAGGCAATTTAATTTGGGTATGTCATTTTATTTTGTTGCTCCAAAATTGGGGGGGAGTGGAAGAGGTTATCAATGTAGGGCTCTTTTCAGTCTCAATGCCCAGGTAAATTACCGACTATGCTGGGAAAGCCTTTGGCCCATCAATGGTGGTACAGTGGTAAACATAGCTGCTTCCAAGCACTTGGCCCCTGTTAGATTTCCGGCCATCTGAGTCATTTTCTTCCAGTGAGAGTACACTGTTGCTAAGTTTTGAAGTCAGATAGTAAGCAGAAAGGCAGCAAATGTCCAATATTTCCACTGTGACTGGTTGTATAGTGGTGCGAGGAGTTTTTCCAAGCTTAATTTCTAAACTTCACGGTTGCATTTCACAGTACTATACAAGTGCATAAACAAATCTGCATCTATCGTCTTTTTGTCAAATTTCTTCTTTTATTTACAAATCTCGAAGAAAGGTAGACATTCTGTGGACATTCTGTGGACATTTTGTGAACACTGCATTCATGTGATCACATGATGCGTTCATGTGTTCCTATGATGCGTTCATGTGTTCCATGATGCTTTCATGTGTTCCTATGATGCGTTCATGTGTTCCATGATGCTTTCAAGTGTTCCCATGATGCGTTCTTGTGTTCCATGATGCGTTCATGTGTTCCATGATGCGTTCAAGTGTTCCCATGATGCGTTCATGTGATCACATGATGCGTTCATGTGTTCCATGATGCGTTCTTGTGTTCCATGATGCGTTCATGTGTTCCTATGATGCGTTCATGTGTTCCATGATGCTTTCAAGTGTTCCCATGATGCGTTCTTGTGTTCCATGATGCGTTCATGTGTTCCATAATGCGTTCATGTGTTCCCATGATGCGTTCATGTGTTCCTATGATGCGTTCATGTGTTCCATGATGCTTTCATGTGTTCCTATGATGCGTTCATGTGTTCCATGATGCTTTCAAGTGTTCCCATGATGCGTTCTTGTGTTCCTATGATGCGTTCATGTGTTCCATGATGCTTTCAAGTGTTCCCATGATGCGTTCTTGTGTTCCATGATGCGTTCATGTGTTCCATAATGCGTTCATGTGATCACATGATGCGTTCATGTGTTCCTATGATGCGTTCATGTGTTCCATGATGCGTGGATTCAAACCCAGGTTCAAACCCTGCCAACAACGAAAGACACTTTGTGGCCTCACCATAGAACCTCCATGCTGAGACATTTGAGGTTCTGCTTAGAAAAAGGCTCAAAGTTGATGGTCTGACACAAATTATTGATTGAGCAAACACTTCCATGTGTATTTTGTCACATTGTAAAGCTCAACTTCCTGGACAATATTGTATAATGTCACAGGTAGATGAAGTGAGCCATCCCCTCCAATGTACCTCCTTTCACTTTATCAATGTAGGGCTCTTTTCAGTCTCAATGCCCAGGTAAATTACCGACTATGCTGGGAAAGCCTTTGGCCCATCAATGGTGGTACAGTGGTAAACATAGCTGCTTCCAAGCACTTGGCCCCTGTTAGATTTCCGGCCATCTGAGTCATTTTCTTCCAGTGAGAGTACACTGTTGCTAAGTTTTGAAGTCAGATAGTAAGCAGAAAGGCAGCAAATGTCCAATATTTCCACTGTGACTGGTTGTATAGTGGTGCGAGGAGTTTTTCCAAGCTTAATTTCTAAACTTCACGGTTGCATTTCACAGTACTATACAAGTGCATAAACAAATCTGCATCTATCGTTTTTTTGTCAAATTTCTTCTTTTATTTACAAATCTCGAAGAAAGGTAGACATTCTGTGGACATTCTGTGGACATTTTGTGAACACTGCATTCATGTGATCACATGATGCGTTCATGTGTTCCTATGATGCGTTCATTTGTTCCATGATGCGTTCATGTGTTCCTATGATGCGTTCATGTGTTCCATAATGCGTTCATGTGTTCCCATGATGCGTTCATGTGTTCCTATGATGCGTTCATGTGTTCCATGATGCGTTCATGTGTTCCATGATGCGTTCAAGTGTTCCCATGATGCGTTCATGTGATCACATGATGCGTTCATGTGTTCCATGATGCGTTCTTGTGTTCCATGATGCGTTCATGTGTGCCTATGATGCGTTCATGTGTTCCATAATGCGTTCATGTGTTCCCATGATGCGTTCATGTGTTCCTATGATGCGTTAATGTGTTCCATGATGCGTTCATGTGTTCCATGATGCGTTCATGTGTTCCCATGATGCGTTCATGTGATCACATGATGCGTTCATGTGTTCCATGATGCGTTCTTGTGTTCCATGATGCGTTCATGTGTTCCTATGATGCGTTCATGTGTTCCATGATGCTTTCATGTGTTCCTATGATGCGTTCATGTGTTCCATGATGCTTTCAAGTGTTCCCATGATGCGTTCTTGTGTTCCATGATGCGTTCATGTGTTCCATAATGCGTTCATGTGTTCCCATGATGCGTTCATGTGTTCCATGATGCTTTCATGTGTTCCATGATGCGTTCAAGTGTTCCCATGATGCGTTCATGTGATCACATGATGTGTTCATGTGTTCCATGATGCGTTCTTGTGTTCCATGATGCGTTCTTGTGTTCCATGATGCGTTCATGTGTTCCTATGATGCGTTCATGTGTTCCATGATGCGTTCTTGTGTTCCATGATGCGTTCATGTGTTCCTATGATGCGTTCATGTGTTCCATGATGCTTTCATGTGTTCCTATGATGCGTTCATGTGTTCCATGATGCTTTCAAGTGTTCCCATGATGCGTTCTTGTGTTCCATGATGCGTTCATGTGTTCCATAATGCGTTCATGTGTTCCCATGATGCGTTCATGTGTTCCATGATGCTTTCATGTGTTCCATGATGCGTTCAAGTGTTCCCATGATGCGTTCATGTGATCACATGATGCGTTCATGTGTTCCATGATGCGTTCTTGTGTTCCATGATGCGTTCTTGTGTTCCATGATGCGTTCATGTGTTCCATGATGCTTTCATGTGTTCCTATGATGCGTTCATGTGTTCCATGATGCTTTCAAGTGTTCCCATGATGCGTTCTTGTGTTCCATGATGCGTTCATGTGTTCCATAATGTGTTCATGTGTTCCCATGATGCGTTCATGTGTTCCATGATGCTTTCATGTGTTCCATGATGTGTTCATGTGTTCCCATGATGCGTTCATGTGATCACATGATTCGTTCATGTGTTCCATGATGCGTTCTTGTGTTCCATGATGCGTTCTTGTGTTCCATGATGCGTTCATGTGTTCCTATGATGCGTTCATGTGTTCCATGATGCTTTCATGTGTTCCTATGATGCGTTCATGTGTTCCATGATGCTTTCAAGTGTTCCCATGATGCGTTCTTGTGTTCCATGATGCGTTCATGTGTTCCATGATGCTTTCAAGTGTTCCCATGATGCGTTCTTGTGTTCCATGATGCGTTCATGTGTTCCTATGATGCGTTCATGTGTTCCATGATGCTTTCATGTGTTCCTATGATGCGTTCATGTGTTCCATGATGCTTTCAAGTGTTCCCATGATGCGTTCTTGTGTTCCATGATGCGTTCATGTGTTCCATGATGCGTTCAAGTGTTCCCATGATGCGTTCATGTGATCACATGATGCGTTCATGTGTTCCATGATGCGTTCTTGTGTTCCATGATGCGTTCATGTGTTCCTATGATGCGTTCATGTGTTCCATGATGCTTTCAAGTGTTCCCATGATGCGTTCTTGTGTTCCATGATGCGTTCATGTGTTCCATAATGCGTTCATGTGTTCCCATGATGCGTTCATGTGTTCCTATGATGCGTTCATGTGTTCCATGATGCTTTCATGTGTTCCTATGATGCGTTCATGTGTTCCATGATGCTTTCAAGTGTTCCCATGATGCGTTCTTGTGTTCCATGATGCGTTCATGTGTTCCATAATGCGTTCATGTGTTCCCATGATGCGTTCATGTGTTCCATGATGCGTTCATGTGTTCCATGATGCGTTCATGTGTTCCACGATGCTTTCATGTGTTCCTATGATGCGTTCATGTGTTCCATGATGCTTTCAAGTGTTCCCATGATGCGTTCTTGTGTTCCATGATGCGTTCATGTGTTCCATGATGCTTTCAAGTGTTCCCATGATGCGTTCTTGTGTTCCATGATGCGTTCATGTGTTCCTATGATGCGTTCATGTGTTCCATGATGCTTTCATGTGTTCCTATGATGCGTTCATGTGTTCCATGATGCTTTCAAGTGTTCCCATGATGCGTTCTTGTGTTCCATGATGCGTTCATGTGTTCCATGATGCGTTCAAGTGTTCCCATGATGCGTTCATGTGATCACATGATGCGTTCATGTGTTCCATGATGCGTTCTTGTGTTCCATGATGCGTTCATGTGTTCCTATGATGCGTTCATGTGTTCCATGATGCTTTCAAGTGTTCCCATGATGCGTTCTTGTGTTCCATGATGCGTTCATGTGTTCCATAATGCGTTCATGTGTTCCCATGATGCGTTCATGTGTTCCTATGATGCGTTCATGTGTTCCATGATGCTTTCATGTGTTCCTATGATGCGTTCATGTGTTCCATGATGCTTTCAAGTGTTCCCATGATGCGTTCTTGTGTTCCATGATGCGTTCATGTGTTCCATAATGCGTTCATGTGTTCCCATGATGCGTTCATGTGTTCCATGATGCTTTCATGTGTTCCATGATGCGTTCATGTGTTCCATGATGCTTTCATGTGTTCCTATGATGCGTTCATGTGTTCCATGATGCTTTCAAGTGTTCCCATGATGCGTTCTTGTGTTCCTATGATGCGTTCATGTGTTCCATGATGCTTTCAAGTGTTCCCATGATGCGTTCTTGTGTTCCATGATGCGTTCATGTGTTCCATAATGCGTTCATGTGTTCCCATGATGCGTTCATGTGTTCCCATGATGCGTTCATGTGTTCCTATGATGTGTTCATGTGTTCCATGATGCTTTCAAGTGTTCCCATGATGCGTTCTTGTGTTCCATGATGCGTTCATGTGTTCCATAATGCGTTCATGTGTTCCCATGATGCGTTCATGTGTTCCTATGATGCGTTCATGTGTTCCATGATGCGTTCATGTGATCACATGATGCGTTCATGTGTTCCTATGATGCGTTCATGTGTTCCATGATGCGTGGATTCAAACCCAGGTTCAAACCCTGCCAACAACGAAAGACACTTTGTGGCCTCACCATAGAACCTCCATGCTGAGACATTTGAGGTTCTGCTTAGAAAAAGGCTCAAAGTTGATGGTCTGACACAAATTATTGATTGAGCAAACACTTCCATGTGTATTTTGTCACATTGTAAAGCTCAACTTCCTGGACAATATTGTATAATGTCACAGGTAGATGAAGTGAGCCATCCCCTCCAATGTACCTCCTTTCACTTTATCAATGCAGGGCTCTTTTCAGTCTCAATGCCCAGGTAAATTACCGACTATGCTGGGAAAGCCTTTGGCCCATCAATGGTGGTAGACATTCTGGTAGAATGTTCCATGATGCATTCAAGGTAGACATTCTGTGGACATTCTGTGGACATTTTGTGAACATTTTTGGGGGATGTAGCTCAGTGGTAGAGCGCGTGCTTCGCATGTATGAGGCCCGGGGTTCAATCCCCCGCATCTCCATCAGGTCTTATGGTCACTGTTAAAGAAGTATTTAGTTAAGAAACTTGGCATTCAAAACATACGTCGAGCAAATGAAAGAATGCACCAAGTATCACTCAGGCAAGCAAAGTTGAACAACTGTGTTACAGAAAAGTATGCTTTAGTAATTGACTTTTTCAGCCAATGAGACAGTTCTTCGAATTTTTGAAAGTTGGTTTAATACTATCCCGTGTGTTGTTGTGGCCGAGTGGTTAAGGCGATGGACTAGAAATCCTCTGGGGTCTCCCCGCGCAGGTTCAAACCCTGCCAACAACGAAAGACACTTTGTGGCCTCACCATAGAACTTCCATGCTGAGACATTTCAGGTTCTGCTTAGAGAAAGGCTCAAAGTTGATGGTCTGACACAAATTATTGATTGAGCAAACACTTCCATGTGTATTTTGTCACATTGTAAAGCTCAACTTCCTGGACAATATTGTATAATGTCACAGGTAGATGAAGTGAGCCATCCCCTCCAATGTACCTCCTTTCACTCTTCAACACCGCGAGGACGCCGGCGCCCGCGATCCCCTTCCTTTCCGTTCTTACGACTTGCTTACGAAAATTACGTCACAAAACATGGCAAAAAAAAATAAAATAAATCCCAGCATGCAAAGAAACGTGTTTTTTGCGAAGAAAGCATCGGTTGTCTTTAATTCCTCACGGATTTTTCACAAAAGGAGCCCAAACACACACTGTCCAAAGTTGCCATGACCGCTGCAAGTCGGGTCTTGCAGCATTTTGACGGCGAAAGATACAGTATAGACCCAATTTTACGAGTAAATGTGCTAGCGGATGCTACCATGGAGCTAGCGGCTGGTATAAAACAGTGGTATAAATAGGACAAACCGAGCTCATTATTGATATAAGCAGTCAGCCGACGTGGTCAGTTTTTCACTTTTTATTTTGACTTCTAAGGCCCACTGCTCTGTTTCTGTATGACCTACAGGTCTACAGACACTTTCACTAGGTACCTTAGGGGGTTTTCTTTCAAGACAGACCTCATGTATGCATATAGTCAAAGTGGTTCAGAAGATACAGGCAATTTAATTTGGGTATGTCATTTTATTTTGTTGCTCCAAAATGGGGGGGGAGTGGAAGAGGTTATCAATGTAGGGCTCTTTTCAGTCTCAATGCCCAGGTAAATTACCGACTATGCTGGGAAAGCCTTTGGCCCATCAATGGTGGTACAGTGGTAAACATAGTGGTAAACATAGCTGCTTCCAAGCACTTGGCCACTTCCAAGCTTAATTTCTAAACTTCACGGTTGCATTTCACAGTACTATACAAGTGCATAAACAAATCTGCATCTATCGTCTTTTTGTCAAATTTCTTCTTTTATTTACAAATCTCGAAGAAAGGTAGACAGTCTGTGGACATTCTGTGGACATTTTGTGAACATTTTTGGGGGATGTAGCTCAGTGGTAGAGCGCGTGCTTTGCATGTATGAGGCCCGGGGTTCAATCCCCCGCATCTCCATCAGGTCTTATGGTCACTCTTAAAGAAGTATTTAGTTAAGAAACTTGGCATTCAAAACATACGTCGAGCAAATGAAAGAATGCACCAAGTATCACTCAGGCAAGCAAAGTTGAACAACTGTGTTACAGAAAAGTGTGCTTTTGTAATTGACTTTTTAAGCCAATGAGACAGTTCTTCGAATTTTTGAAAGTTGGTTTAATACTATCCCGTGTGTTGTTGTGGCCGAGTGGTTAAGGCGATGGACTAGAAATCCATTGGGGTCTCCCCGCGCAGGTTCAAACCCTGCCAACAACGAAAGACACTTTGTGGCCTCACCATAGAACTTCCATGCTGAGACATTTCAGGTTCTGCTTAGAAAAAGGCTCAAAGTTGATGGTCTGACACAAATTATTGATTGAGCAAACACTTCCATGTGTATTTTGTCACATTGTAAAGCTCAACTTCCTGGACAATATTGTATAATGTCACAGGTAGATGAAGTCAGCCATCCCCTCCAATGTACCTCCTTTCACTTTATCAATGTAGGGCTCTTTTCAGTCTCAATGCCCAGGTAAATTACCGACTATGCTGGGAAAGCCTTTGGCCCATCAATGGTGGTACAGTGGTAAACATAGCTGCTTCCAAGCACTTGGCCCCTGTTAGATTTCCGGCCATCTGAGTCATTTTCTTCCAGTGAGAGTACACTGTTGCTAAGTTTTGAAGTCAGATAGTAAGCAGAAAGGCAGCAAATGTCCAATATTTCCACTGTGACTGGTTGTATAGTGGTGCGAGGAGTTTTTCCAAGCTTAATTTCTAAACTTCACGGTTGCATTTCACAGTACTATACAAGTGCATAAACAAATCTGCATCTATCGTTTTTTTGTCAAATTTCTTCTTTTATTTACAAATCTCGAAGAAAGGTAGACATTCTGTGGACATTCTGTGGACATTTTGTGAACACTGCATTCATGTGATCACATGATGCGTTCATGTGTTCCTATGATGCGTTCATTTGTTCCATGATGCGTTCATGTGTTCCTATGATGCGTTCATGTGTTCCATAATGCGTTCATGTGTTCCCATGATGCGTTCATGTGTTCCTATGATGCGTTCATGTGTTCCATGATGCGTTCATGTGTTCCATGATGCGTTCAAGTGTTCCCATGATGCGTTCATGTGATCACATGATGCGTTCATGTGTTCCATGATGCGTTCTTGTGTTCCATGATGCGTTCATGTGTGCCTATGATGCGTTCATGTGTTCCATAATGCGTTCATGTGTTCCCATGATGCGTTCATGTGTTCCTATGATGCGTTCATGTGTTCCATGATGCGTTCATGTGTTCCATGATGCGTTCAAGTGTTCCCATGATGGGTTCATGTGATCACATGATGCGTTCATGTGTTCCATGATGCGTTCTTGTGTTCCATGATGCGTTCATGTGTTCCTATGATGCGTTCATGTGTTCCATGATGCTTTCATGTGTTCCTATGATGCGTTCATGTGTTCCATGATGCTTTCAAGTGTTCCCATGATGCGTTCTTGTGTTCCATGATGCGTTCATGTGTTCCATAATGCGTTCATGTGTTCCCATGATGCGTTCATGTGTTCCATGATGCTTTCATGTGTTCCATGATGTGTTCATGTGTTCCATGATGCGTTCTTGTGTTCCATGATGCGTTCTTGTGTTCCATGATGCGTTCATGTGTTCCTATGATGCGTTCATGTGTTCCATGATGCGTTCTTGTGTTCCATGATGCGTTCATGTGTTCCTATGATGCGTTCATGTGTTCCATGATGCTTTCATGTGTTCCTATGATGCGTTCATGTGTTCCATGATGCTTTCAAGTGTTCCCATGATGCGTTCTTGTGTTCCATGATGCGTTCATGTGTTCCATAATGCGTTCTTGTGTTCCATGATGCTTTCATGTGTTCCATGATGCGTCCAAGTGTTCCCATGATGCGTTCATGTGATCACATGATGCGTTCATGTGTTCCATGATGCGTTCTTGTGTTCCATGATGCGTTCTTGTGTTCCATGATGCGTTCATGTGTTCCATGATGCTTTCATGTGTTCCTATGATGCGTTCATGTGTTCCATGATGCTTTCAAGTGTTCCCATGATGCGTTCTTGTGTTCCATGATGCGTTCATGTGTTCCATGATGCGTTCATGTGATCACATGATGCGTTCATGTCTTCCTATGATGCGTTTATGTGTTCCATGATGCGTGGATTCAAACCCAGGTTCAAACCCTGCCAACAACGAAAGACACTTTGTGGCCTCACCATAGAACCTCCATGCTGAGACATTTCAGGTTCTGCTTAGAAAAAGGCTCAAAGTTGATGGTCTGACACAAATTATTGATTGAGCAAACACTTCCATGTGTATTTTGTCACATTGTAAAGCTCAACTTCCTGGACAATATTGTATAATGTCACAGGTAGATGAAGTGAGCCATCCCCTCCAATGTACCTCCTTTCACTCTTCAACTCCGCGAGGACGCCGGCGCCCGCGATCCCCTTCCTTTCCGTTCTTACGACTTGCTTACGAAAATTACGTCACAAAACATGGCAAAAAAAAATAAAATAAATCCCAGCATGCAAAGAAACGTGTTTTTTGCGAAGAAAGCATCGGTTGTCTTTAATTCCTCACGGATTTTTCACAAAAGGAGCCCAAACACACACTGTCCAAAGTTGCCATGACCGCTGCAAGTCGGGTCTTGCAGCATTTTGACGGCGAAAGATACAGTATAGACCCAATTTTACGAGTAAATGTGCTAGCGGATGCTACCATGGAGCTAGCGGCTGGTATAACACAGTGGTATAAAAAGGACAAACCGAGCTCATCATTGATATAAGCAGTCAGCCGACGTGGTCAGTTTTTCACTTTTTATTTTGACTTCTAAGGCCCACTTCTCTGTTTCTGTATGACCTACAGGTCTACAGACACTTTCACTAGGTACCTTAGGGGGTTTTCTTTCAAGACAGACCTCATTTATGCATATAGTCAAAGTGGTTCAGAAGATACAGGCAATTTAATTTGGGTATGTCATTTTATTTTGTTGCTCCAAAATTGGGGGGGAGTGGAAGAGGTTATCAATGTAGGGCTCTTTTCAGTCTCAATGCCCAGGTAAATTACCGACTATGCTGGGAAAGCCTTTGGCCCATCAATGGTGGTACAGTGGTAAACATAGCTGCTTCCAAGCACTTGGCCCCTGTTAGATTTCCGGCCATCTGAGTCATTTTCTTCCAGTGAGAGTACACTGTTGCTAAGTTTTGAAGTCAGATAGTAAGCAGAAAGGCAGCAAATGTCCAATATTTCCACTGTGACTGGTTGTATAGTGGTGCGAGGAGTTTTTCCAAGCTTAATTTCTAAACTTCACGGTTGCATTTCACAGTACTATACAAGTGCATAAACAAATCTGCATCTATCGTCTTTTTGTCAAATTTCTTCTTTTATTTACAAATCTCGAAGAAAGGTAGACATTCTGTGGACATTCTGTGGACATTTTGTGAACACTGCATTCATGTGATCACATGATGCGTTCATGTGTTCCTATGATGCGTTCATGTGTTCCATGATGCTTTCATGTGTTCCTATGATGCGTTCATGTGTTCCATGATGCTTTCAAGTGTTCCCATGATGCGTTCTTGTGTTCCATGATGCGTTCATGTGTTCCATGATGCGTTCAAGTGTTCCCATGATGCGTTCATGTGATCACATGATGCGTTCATGTGTTCCATGATGCGTTCATGTGTTCCATGATGCGTTCATGTGTTCCTATGATGCGTTCATGTGTTCCATGATGCTTTCAAGTGTTCCCATGATGCGTTCTTGTGTTCCATGATGCGTTCATGTGTTCCATAATGCGTTCATGTGTTCCCATGATGCGTTCATGTGTTCCTATGATGCGTTCATGTGTTCCATGATGCTTTCATGTGTTCCTATGATGCGTTCATGTGTTCCATGATGCTTTCAAGTGTTCCCATGATGCGTTCTTGTGTTCCATGATGCGTTCATGTGTTCCATAATGCGTTCATGTGTTCCCATGATGCGTTCATGTGTTCCATGATGCGTTCATGTGTTCCATGATGCGTTCATGTGTTCCACGATGCTTTCATGTGTTCCTATAATGCGTTCATGTGTTCCATGATGCTTTCAAGTGTTCCCATGATGCGTTCTTGTGTTCCTATGATGCGTTCATGTGTTCCATGATGCTTTCAAGTGTTCCCATGATGCGTTCTTGTGTTCCATGATGCGTTCATGTGTTCCATAATGCGTTCATGTGATCACATGATGCGTTCATGTGTTCCTATGATGCGTTCATGTGTTCCATGATGCGTGGATTCAAACCCAGGTTCAAACCCTGCCAACAACGAAAGACACTTTGTGGCCTCACCATAGAACCTCCATGCTGAGACATTTGAGGTTCTGCTTAGAAAAAGGCTCAAAGTTGATGGTCTGACACAAATTATTGATTGAGCAAACACTTCCATGTGTATTTTGTCACATTGTAAAGCTCAACTTCCTGGACAATATTGTATAATGTCACAGGTAGATGAAGTGAGCCATCCCCTCCAATGTACCTCCTTTCACTTTATCAATGCAGGGCTCTTTTCAGTCTCAATGCCCAGGTAAATTACCGACTATGCTGGGAAAGCCTTTGGCCCATCAATGGTGGTAGACATTCTGGTAGAATGTTCCATGATGCATTCAAGGTAGAAATTCTGTGGACATTTTGTGAACATTTTTGGGGGATGTAGCTCAGTGGTAGAGCGCGTGCTTCGCATGTATGAGGCCCGGGGTTCAATCCCCCGCATCTCCATCAGGTCTTATGGTCACTGTTAAAGAAGTATTTAGTTAAGAAACTTGGCATTCAAAACATACGTCGAGCAAATGAAAGAATGCACCAAGTATCACTCAGGCAAGCAAAGTTGAACAACTGTGTTACAGAAAAGTGTGCTTTAGTAATTGACTTTTTCAGCCAATGAGACAGTTCTTCGAATTTTTGAAAGTTGGTTTAATACTATCCCGTGTGTTGTTGTGGCCGAGTGGTTAAGGCGATGGACTAGAAATCCATTGGGGTCTCCCCGCGCAGGTTCAAACCCTGCCAACAACGAAAGACACTTTGTGGCCTCACCATAGAACTTCCATGCTGAGACATTTCAGGTTCTGCTTAGAAAAAGGCTCAAAGTTGATGGTCTGACACAAATTATTGATTGAGCAAACACTTCCATGTGTATTTTGTCACATTGTAAAGCTCAACTTCCTGGACAATATTGTATAATGTCACAGGTAGATGAAGTGAGCCATCCCCTCCAATGTACCTCCTTTCACTCTTCAACTCCGCGAGGACGCCGGCGCCCGCGATCCCCTTCCTTTCCGTTCTTACGACTTGCTTACGAAAATTACGTCACAAAACATGGCAAAAAAAAATAAAATAAATCCCAGCATGCAAAGAAACGTGTTTTTTGCGAAGAAAGCATCGGTTGTCTTTAATTCCTCACGGATTTTTCACAAAAGGAGCCCAAACACACACTGTCCAAAGTTGCCATGACCGCTGCAAGTCGGGTCTTGCAGCATTTTGACGGCGAAAGATACAGTATAGACCCAATTTTACGAGTAAATGTGCTAGCGGATGCTACCATGGAGCTAGCGGCTGGAATAAAACAGTGGTATAAATAGGACAAACCGAGCTCATCATTGATATAAGCAGTCAGCCGACGTGGTCAGTTTTTCACTTTTTATTTTGACTTCTAAGGCCCACTTCTCTGTTTCTGTATGACCTACAGGTCTACAGACACTTTCACTAGGTACCTTAGGGGGTTTTCTTTCAAGACAGACCTCATTTATGCATATAGTCAAAGTGGTTCAGAAGATACAGGCAATTTAATTTGGGTATGTCATTTTATTTTGTTGCTCCAAAATTGGGGGGGAGTGGAAGAGGTTATCAATGTAGGGCTCTTTTCAGTCTCAATGCCCAGGTAAATTACCGACTATGCTGGGAAAGCCTTTGGCCCATCAATGGTGGTACAGTGGTAAACATAGCTGCTTCCAAGCACTTGGCCCCTGTTAGATTTCCGGCCATCTGAGTCATTTTCTTCCAGTGAGAGTACACTGTTGCTAAGTTTTGAAGTCAGATAGTAAGCAGAAAGGCAGCAAATGTCCAATATTTCCACTGTGACTGGTTGTATAGTGGTGCGAGGAGTTTTTCCAAGCTTAATTTCTAAACTTCACGGTTGCATTTCACAGTACTATACAAGTGCATAAACAAATCTGCATCTATCGTCTTTTTGTCAAATTTCTTCTTTTATTTACAAATCTCGAAGAAAGGTAGACATTCTGTGGACATTCTGTGGACATTTTGTTCACATATTTGGGGGATGTAGCTCAGTGGTAGAGCGCGTGCTTTGCATGTATGAGGCCCGGGGTTCAATCCCCCGCATCTCCATCAGGTCTTATGGTCACTCTTAAAGAAGTATTTAGTTAAGAAACTTGGCATTCAAAACATACGTCGAGCAAATGAAAGAATGCACCAAGTATCACTCAGGCAAGCAAAGTTGAACAACTGTGTTACAGAAAAGTGTGCTTTAGTAATTGACTTTTTCAGCCAATGAGACAATTCTTCGAATTTCTGAAAGTTGGTTTAATACTATCCCGTGTGTTGTTGTGGCCGAGTGGTTAAGGCGATGGACTAGAAATCCATTGGGGTCTCCCCGCGCAGGTTCAAACCCTGCCAACAACGAAAGACACTTTGTGGCCTCACCATAGAACTTCCATGCTGAGACATTTCAGGTTCTGCTTAGAAAAAGGCTCAAAGTTGATGGTCTGACACAAATTATTGATTGAGCAAACACTTCCATGTGTATTTTGTCACATTGTAAAGCTCAACTTCCTGGACAATATTGTATAATGTCACAGGTAGATGAAGTGAGCCATCCCCTCCAATGTACCTCCTTTCACTCTTCAACTCCGCGAGGACGCCGGCGCCCGCGATCCCCTTCCTTTCCGTTCTTACGACTTGCTTACGAAAATTACGTCACAAAACATGGCAAAAAAAAATAAAATAAATCCCAGCATGCAAAGAAACGTGTTTTTTGCGAAGAAAGCATCGGTTGTCTTTAATTCCTCACGGATTTTTCACAAAAGGAGCCCAAACACACACTGTCCAAAGTTGCCATGACCGCTGCAAGTCGGGTCTTGCAGCATTTTGACGGCGAAAGATACAGTATAGACCCAATTTTACGAGTAAATGTGCTAGCGGATGCTACCATGGAGCTAGCGGCTGGAATAAAACAGTGGTATAAATAGGACAAACCGAGCTCATCATTGATATAAGCAGTCAGCCGACGTGGTCAGTTTTTCACTTTTTATTTTGACTTCTAAGGCCCACTTCTCTGTTTCTGTATGACCTACAGGTCTACAGACACTTTCACTAGGTACCTTAGGGGGTTTTCTTTCAAGACAGACCTCATTTATGCATATAGTCAAAGTGGTTCAGAAGATACAGGCAATTTAATTTGGGTATGTCATTTTATTTTGTTGCTCCAAAATTGGGGGGGAGTGGAAGAGGTTATCAATGTAGGGCTCTTTTCAGTCTCAATGCCCAGGTAAATTACCGACTATGCTGGGAAAGCCTTTGGCCCATCAATGGTGGTACAGTGGTAAACATAGCTGCTTCCAAGCACTTGGCCCCTGTTAGATTTCCGGCCATCTGAGTCATTTTCTTCCAGTGAGAGTACACTGTTGCTAAGTTTTGAAGTCAGATAGTAAGCAGAAAGGCAGCAAATGTCCAATATTTCCACTGTGACTGGTTGTATAGTGGTGCGAGGAGTTTTTCCAAGCTTAATTTCTAAACTTCACGGTTGCATTTCACAGTACTATACAAGTGCATAAACAAATCTGCATCTATCGTCTTTTTGTCAAATTTCTTCTTTTATTTACAAATCTCGAAGAAAGGTAGACATTCTGTGGACATTCTGTGGACATTTTGTTCACATATTTGGGGGATGTAGCTCAGTGGTAGAGCGCGTGCTTTGCATGTATGAGGCCCGGGGTTCAATCCCCCGCATCTCCATCAGGTCTTATGGTCACTCTTAAAGAAGTATTTAGTTAAGAAACTTGGCATTCAAAACATACGTCGAGCAAATGAAAGAATGCACCAAGTATCACTCAGGCAAGCAAAGTTGAACAACTGTGTTACAGAAAAGTGTGCTTTAGTAATTGACTTTTTCAGCCAATGAGACAATTCTTCGAATTTCTGAAAGTTGGTTTAATACTATCCCGTGTGTTGTTGTGGCCGAGTGGTTAAGGCGATGGACTAGAAATCCATTGGGGTCTCCCCGCGCAGGTTCAAACCCTGCCAACAACGAAAGACACTTTGTGGCCTCACCATAGAACCTCCATGCTGAGACATTTCAGGTTCTGCTTAGAAAAAGGCTCAAAGTTGATGGTCTGACACAAATTATTGATTGAGCAAACACTTCCATGTGTATTTTGGCACATTGTAAAGCTCAACTTCCTGGACAATATTGTATAATGTCACAGGTAGATGAAGTGAGCCATCCCCTCCAATGTACCTCCTTTCACTTTATCAATGTAGGGCTCTTTTCAGTCTCAATGCCCAGGTAAATTACCGACTATGCTGGGAAAGCCTTTGGCCCATCAATGGTGGTACAGTGGTAAACATAGCTGCTTCCAAGCACTTGGCCCCTGTTAGATTTCCGGCCATCTGAGTCATTTTCTTCCAGTGAGAGTACACTGTTGCTAAGTTTTGAAGTCAGATAGTAAGCAGAAAGGCAGCAAATGTCCAATATTTCCACTGTGACTGGTTGTATAGTGCTGCGAGGAGTTTTTCCAAGCTTAATTTCTAAACTTCACGGTTGCATTTCACAGTACTATACAAGTGCATAAACAAATCTGCATCTATCGTTTTTTTGTCAAATTTCTTCTTTTATTTACAAATCTCGAAGAAAGGTAGACATTCTGTGGACATTCTGTGGACATTTTGTGAACACTGCATTCATGTGATCACATGATGCGTTCATGTGTTCCTATGATGCGTTCATTTGTTCCATGATGCGTTCATGTGTTCCTATGATGCGTTCATGTGTTCCATAATGCGTTCATGTGTTCCCATGATGCGTTCATGTGTTCCTATGATGCGTTCATGTGTTCCATGATGCGTTCATGTGTTCCATGATGCGTTCAAGTGTTCCCATGATGCGTTCATGTGATCACATGATGCGTTCATGTGTTCCATGATGCGTTCTTGTGTTCCATGATGCGTTCATGTGTGCCTATGATGCGTTCATGTGTTCCATAATGCGTTCATGTGTTCCCATGATGCGTTCATGTGTTCCTATGATGCGTTCATGTGTTCCATGATGCGTTCATGTGTTCCATGATGCGTTCAAGTGTTCCCATGATGCGTTCATGTGATCACATGATGCGTTCATGTGTTCCATGATGCGTTCTTGTGTTCCATGATGCTTTCATGTGTTCCTATGATGCGTTCATGTGTTCCATGATGCTTTCAAGTGTTCCCATGATGCGTTCTTGTGTTCCATGATGCGTTCATGTGTTCCATAATGCGTTCATGTGTTCCCATGATGCGTTCATGTGTTCCATGATGCTTTCATGTGTTCCATGATGTGTTCATGTGTTCCATGATGCGTTCTTGTGTTCCATGATGCGTTCTTGTGTTCCATGATGCGTTCATGTGTTCCTATGATGCGTTCATGTGTTCCATGATGCGTTCTTGTGTTCCATGATGCGTTCATGTGTTCCTATGATGCGTTCATGTGTTCCATGATGCTTTCATGTGTTCCTATGATGCGTTCATGTGTTCCATGATGCTTTCAAGTGTTCCCATGATGCGTTCTTGTGTTCCATGATGCGTTCATGTGTTCCATAATGCGTTCATGTGTTCCCATGATGCGTTCATGTGTTCCATGATGCTTTCATGTGTTCCATGATGCGTCCAAGTGTTCCCATGATGCGTTCATGTGATCACATGATGCGTTCATGTGTTCCATGATGCGTTCTTGTGTTCCATGATGCGTTCTTGTGTTCCATGATGCGTTCATGTGTTCCATGATGCTTTCATGTGTTCCTATGATGCGTTCATGTGTTCCATGATGCTTTCAAGTGTTCCCATGATGCGTTCTTGTGTTCCATGATGCGTTCATGTGTTCCATGATGCGTTCATGTGATCACATGATGCGTTCATGTGTTCCTATGATGCGTTCATGTGTTCCAT
>NC_136547.1:4230000-4260000 GCF_910591455.1 Pholis gunnellus | reverse complement strand
ATGCTTTCAAGTGTTCCCATGATGCGTTCTTGTGTTCCATGATGCGTTCATGTGTTCCATGATGCGTTCAAGTGTTCCCATGATGCGTTCATGTGATCACATGATGCGTTCATGTGTTCCATGATGCGTTCTTGTGTTCCATGATGCGTTCATGTGTTCCTATGATGCGTTCATGTGTTCCATGATGCTTTCAAGTGTTCCCATGATGCGTTCTTGTGTTCCATGATGCGTTCATGTGTTCCATAATGCGTTCATGTGTTCCCATGATGCGTTCATGTGTTCCTATGATGCGTTCATGTGTTCCATGATGCTTTCATGTGTTCCTATGATGCGTTCATGTGTTCCATGATGCTTTCAAGTGTTCCCATGATGCGTTCTTGTGTTCCATGATGCGTTCATGTGTTCCATAATGCGTTCATGTGTTCCCATGATGCGTTCATGTGTTCCATGATGCGTTCATGTGTTCCATGATGCGTTCATGTGTTCCACGATGCTTTCATGTGTTCCTATGATGCGTTCATGTGTTCCATGATGCTTTCAAGTGTTCCTATGATGCGTTCTTGTGTTCCTATGATGCGTTCATGTGTTCCATGATGCTTTCAAGTGTTCCCATGATGCGTTCTTGTGTTCCATGATGCGTTCATGTGTTCCATAATGCGTTCATGTGATCACATGATGCGTTCATGTGTTCCTATGATGCGTTCATGTGTTCCATGATGCGTGGATTCAAACCCAGGTTCAAACCCTGCCAACAACGAAAGACACTTTGTGGCCTCACCATAGAACCTCCATGCTGAGACATTTGAGGTTCTGCTTAGAAAAAGGCTCAAAGTTGATGGTCTGACACAAATTATTGATTGAGCAAACACTTCCATGTGTATTTTGTCACATTGTAAAGCTCAACTTCCTGGACAATATTGTATAATGTCACAGGTAGATGAAGTGAGCCATCCCCTCCAATGTACCTCCTTTCACTTTATCAATGCAGGGCTCTTTTCAGTCTCAATGCCCAGGTAAATTACCGACTATGCTGGGAAAGCCTTTGGCCCATCAATGGTGGTAGACATTCTGGTAGAATGTTCCATGATGCATTCAAGGTAGAAATTCTGTGGACATTTTGTGAACATTTTTGGGGGATGTAGCTCAGTGGTAGAGCGCGTGCTTCGCATGTATGAGGCCCGGGGTTCAATCCCCCGCATCTCCATCAGGTCTTATGGTCACTGTTAAAGAAGTATTTAGTTAAGAAACTTGGCATTCAAAACATACGTCGAGCAAATGAAAGAATGCACCAAGTATCACTCAGGCAAGCAAAGTTGAACAACTGTGTTACAGAAAAGTGTGCTTTAGTAATTGACTTTTTCAGCCAATGAGACAGTTCTTCGAATTTTTGAAAGTTGGTTTAATACTATCCCGTGTGTTGTTGTGGCCGAGTGGTTAAGGCGATGGACTAGAAATCCATTGGGGTCTCCCCGCGCAGGTTCAAACCCTGCCAACAACGAAAGACACTTTGTGGCCTCACCATAGAACTTCCATGCTGAGACATTTCAGGTTCTGCTTAGAAAAAGGCTCAAAGTTGATGGTCTGACACAAATTATTGATTGAGCAAACACTTCCATGTGTATTTTGTCACATTGTAAAGCTCAACTTCCTGGACAATATTGTATAATGTCACAGGTAGATGAAGTGAGCCATCCCCTCCAATGTACCTCCTTTCACTCTTCAACTCCGCGAGGACGCCGGCGCCCGCGATCCCCTTCCTTTCCGTTCTTACGACTTGCTTACGAAAATTACGTCACAAAACATGGCAAAAAAAAATAAAATAAATCCCAGCATGCAAAGAAACGTGTTTTTTGCGAAGAAAGCATCGGTTGTCTTTAATTCCTCACGGATTTTTCACAAAAGGAGCCCAAACACACACTGTCCAAAGTTGCCATGACCGCTGCAAGTCGGGTCTTGCAGCATTTTGACGGCGAAAGATACAGTATAGACCCAATTCTACGAGTAAATGTGCTAGCGGATGCTACCATGGAGCTAGCGGCTGGTATAAAACAGTGGTATAAATAGGACAAACCGAGCTCATCATTGATATAAGCAGTCAGCCGACGTGGTCAGTTTTTCACTTTTTATTTTGACTTCTAAGGCCCACTTCTCTGTTTCTGTATGACCTACAGGTCTACAGACACTTTCACTAGGTACCTTAGGGGGTTTTCTTTCAAGACAGACCTCATTTATGCATATAGTCAAAGTGGTTCAGAAGATACAGGCAATTTAATTTGGGTATGTCATTTTATTTTGTTGCTCCAAAATTGGGGGGGAGTGGAAGAGGTTATCAATGTAGGGCTCTTTTCAGTCTCAATGCCCAGGTAAATTACCGACTATGCTGGGAAAGCCTTTGGCCCATCAATGGTGGTACAGTGGTAAACATAGCTGCTTCCAAGCACTTGGCCCCTGTTAGATTTCCGGCCATCTGAGTCATTTTCTTCCAGTGAGAGTACACTGTTGCTAAGTTTTGAAGTCAGATAGTAAGCAGAAAGGCAGCAAATGTCCAATATTTCCACTGTGACTGGTTGTATAGTGGTGCGAGGAGTTTTTCCAAGCTTAATTTCTAAACTTCACGGTTGCATTTCACAGTACTATACAAGTGCATAAACAAATCTGCATCTATCGTCTTTTTGTCAAATTTCTTCTTTTATTTACAAATCTCGAAGAAAGGTAGACATTCTGTGGACATTCTGTGGACATTTTGTGAACACTGCATTCATGTGATCACATGATGCGTTCATGTGTTCCTATGATGCGTTCATGTGTTCCATGATGCTTTCATGTGTTCCTATGATGCGTTCATGTGTTCCATGATGCTTTCAAGTGTTCCCATGATGCGTTCTTGTGTTCCATGATGCGTTCATGTGTTCCATGATGCGTTCAAGTGTTCCCATGATGCGTTCATGTGATCACATGATGCGTTCATGTGTCCCATGATGCGTTCTTGTGTTCCATGATGCGTTCATGTGTTCCTATGATGCGTTCATGTGTTCCATGATGCTTTCAAGTGTTCCCATGATGCGTTCTTGTGTTCCATGATGCGTTCATGTGTTCCATAATGCGTTCATGTGTTCCCATGATGCGTTCATGTGTTCCTATGATGCGTTCATGTGTTCCATGATGCTTTCATGTGTTCCTATGATGCGTTCATGTGTTCCATGATGCTTTCAAGTGTTCCCATGATGCGTTCTTGTGTTCCATGATGCGTTCATGTGTTCCATAATGCGTTCATGTGTTCCCATGATGCGTTCATGTGTTCCATGATGCGTTCATGTGTTCCATGATGCGTTCATGTGTTCCACGATGCTTTCATGTGTTCCTATGATGCGTTCATGTGTTCCATGATGCTTTCAAGTGTTCCCATGATGCGTTCTTGTGTTCCTATGATGCGTTCATGTGTTCCATGATGCTTTCAAGTGTTCCCATGATGCGTTCTTGTGTTCCATGATGCGTTCATGTGTTCCATAATGCGTTCATGTGATCACATGATGCGTTCATGTGTTCCTATGATGCGTTCATGTGTTCCATGATGCGTGGATTCAAACCCAGGTTCAAACCCTGCCAACAACGAAAGACACTTTGTGGCCTCACCATAGAACCTCCATGCTGAGACATTTGAGGTTCTGCTTAGAAAAAGGCTCAAAGTTGATGGTCTGACACAAATTATTGATTGAGCAAACACTTCCATGTGTATTTTGTCACATTGTAAAGCTCAACTTCCTGGACAATATTGTATAATGTCACAGGTAGATGAAGTGAGCCATCCCCTCCAATGTACCTCCTTTCACTTTATCAATGCAGGGCTCTTTTCAGTCTCAATGCCCAGGTAAATTACCGACTATGCTGGGAAAGCCTTTGGCCCATCAATGGTGGTAGACATTCTGGTAGAATGTTCCATGATGCATTCAAGGTAGAAATTCTGTGGACATTTTGTGAACATTTTTGGGGGATGTAGCTCAGTGGTAGAGCGCGTGCTTCGCATGTATGAGGCCCGGGGTTCAATCCCCCGCATCTCCATCAGGTCTTATGGTCACTGTTAAAGAAGTATTTAGTTAAGAAACTTGGCATTCAAAACATACGTCGAGCAAATGAAAGAATGCACCAAGTATCACTCAGGCAAGCAAAGTTGAACAACTGTGTTACAGAAAAGTGTGCTTTAGTAATTGACTTTTTCAGCCAATGAGACAGTTCTTCGAATTTTTGAAAGTTGGTTTAATACTATCCCGTGTGTTGTTGTGGCCGAGTGGTTAAGGCGATGGACTAGAAATCCATTGGGGTCTCCCCGCGCAGGTTCAAACCCTGCCAACAACGAAAGACACTTTGTGGCCTCACCATAGAACTTCCATGCTGAGACATTTCAGGTTCTGCTTAGAAAAAGGCTCAAAGTTGATGGTCTGACACAAATTATTGATTGAGCAAACACTTCCATGTGTATTTTGTCACATTGTAAAGCTCAACTTCCTGGACAATATTGTATAATGTCACAGGTAGATGAAGTGAGCCATCCCCTCCAATGTACCTCCTTTCACTTTATCAATGTAGGGCTCTTTTCAGTCTCAATGCCCAGGTAAATTACCGACTATGCTGGGAAAGCCTTTGGCCCATCAATGGTGGTACAGTGGTAAACATAGCTGCTTCCAAGCACTTGGCCCCTGTTAGATTTCCGGCCATCTGAGTCATTTTCTTCCAGTGAGAGTACACTGTTGCTAAGTTTTGAAGTCAGATAGTAAGCAGAAAGGCAGCAAATGTCCAATATTTCCACTGTGACTGGTTGTATAGTGGTGCGAGGAGTTTTTCCAAGCTTAATTTCTAAACTTCACGGTTGCATTTCACAGTACTATACAAGTGCATAAACAAATCTGCATCTATCGTTTTTTTGTCAAATTTCTTCTTTTATTTACAAATCTCGAAGAAAGGTAGACATTCTGTGGACATTCTGTGGACATTTTGTGAACACTGCATTCATGTGATCACATGATGCGTTCATGTGTTCCTATGATGCGTTCATTTGTTCCATGATGCGTTCATGTGTTCCTATGATGCGTTCATGTGTTCCATAATGCGTTCATGTGTTCCCATGATGCGTTCATGTGTTCCTATGATGCGTTCATGTGTTCCATGATGCGTTCATGTGTTCCATGATGCGTTCAAGTGTTCCCATGATGCGTTCATGTGATCACATGATGCGTTCATGTGTTCCATGATGCGTTCTTGTGTTCCATGATGCGTTCATGTGTGCCTATGATGCGTTCATGTGTTCCATAATGCGTTCATGTGTTCCCATGATGCGTTCATGTGTTCCTATGATGCGTTCATGTGTTCCATGATGCGTTCATGTGTTCCATGATGCGTTCAAGTGTTCCCATGATGCGTTCATGTGATCACATGATGCGTTCATGTGTTCCATGATGCGTTCTTGTGTTCCATGATGCGTTCATGTGTTCCTATGATGCGTTCATGTGTTCCATGATGCGTTCATGTGTTCCTATGATGCGTTCATGTGTTCCATGATGCTTTCAAGTGTTCCCATGATGCGTTCTTGTGTTCCATGATGCGTTCATGTGTTCCATAATGCGTTCATGTGTTCCCATGATGCGTTCATGTGTTCCATGATGCTTTCATGTGTTCCATGATGTGTTCATGTGTTCCATGATGCGTTCTTGTGTTCCATGATGCGTTCTTGTGTTCCATGATGCGTTCATGTGTTCCTATGATGCGTTCATGTGTTCCATGATGCGTTCTTGTGTTCCATGATGCGTTCATGTGTTCCTATGATGCGTTCATGTGTTCCATGATGCTTTCATGTGTTCCTATGATGCGTTCATGTGTTCCATGATGCTTTCAAGTGTTCCCATGATGCGTTCTTGTGTTCCATGATGCGTTCATGTGTTCCATAATGCGTTCATGTGTTCCCATGATGCGTTCATGTGTTCCATGATGCTTTCATGTGTTCCATGATGCGTCCAAGTGTTCCCATGATGCGTTCATGTGATCACATGATGCGTTCATGTGTTCCATGATGCGTTCTTGTGTTCCATGATGCGTTCTTGTGTTCCATGATGCGTTCATGTGTTCCATGATGCTTTCATGTGTTCCTATGATGCGTTCATGTGTTCCATGATGCTTTCAAGTGTTCCCATGATGCGTTCTTGTGTTCCATGATGCGTTCATGTGTTCCATGATGCGTTCATGTGATCACATGATGCGTTCATGTGTTCCTATGATGCGTTCATGTGTTCCATGATGCGTGGATTCAAACCCAGGTTCAAACCCTGCCAACAACGAAAGACACTTTGTGGCCTCACCATAGAACCTCCATGCTGAGACATTTGAGGTTCTGCTTAGAAAAAGGCTCAAAGTTGATGGTCTGACACAAATTATTGATTGAGCAAACACTTCCATGTGTATTTTGTCACATTGTAAAGCTCAACTTCCTGGACAATATTGTATAATGTCACAGGTAGATGAAGTGAGCCATCCCCTCCAATGTACCTCCTTTCACTTTATCAATGCAGGGCTCTTTTCAGTCTCAATGCCCAGGTAAATTACCGACTATGCTGGGAAAGCCTTTGGCCCATCAATGGTGGTAGACATTCTGGTAGAATGTTCCATGATGCATTCAAGGTAGAAATTCTGTGGACATTTTGTGAACATTTTTGGGGGATGTAGCTCAGTGGTAGAGCGCGTGCTTCGCATGTATGAGGCCCGGGGTTCAATCCCCCGCATCTCCATCAGGTCTTATGGTCACTGTTAAAGAAGTATTTAGTTAAGAAACTTGGCATTCAAAACATACGTCGAGCAAATGAAAGAATGCACCAAGTATCACTCAGGCAAGCAAAGTTGAACAACTGTGTTACAGAAAAGTGTGCTTTAGTAATTGACTTTTTCAGCCAATGAGACAGTTCTTCGAATTTTTGAAAGTTGGTTTAATACTATCCCGTGTGTTGTTGTGGCCGAGTGGTTAAGGCGATGGACTAGAAATCCATTGGGGTCTCCCCGCGCAGGTTCAAACCCTGCCAACAACGAAAGACACTTTGTGGCCTCACCATAGAACTTCCATGCTGAGACATTTCAGGTTCTGCTTAGAAAAAGGCTCAAAGTTGATGGTCTGACACAAATTATTGATTGAGCAAACACTTCCATGTGTATTTTGTCACATTGTAAAGCTCAACTTCCTGGACAATATTGTATAATGTCACAGGTAGATGAAGTGAGCCATCCCCTCCAATGTACCTCCTTTCACTTTATCAATGTAGGGCTCTTTTCAGTCTCAATGCCCAGGTAAATTACCGACTATGCTGGGAAAGCCTTTGGCCCATCAATGGTGGTACAGTGGTAAACATAGCTGCTTCCAAGCACTTGGCCCCTGTTAGATTTCCGGCCATCTGAGTCATTTTCTTCCAGTGAGAGTACACTGTTGCTAAGTTTTGAAGTCAGATAGTAAGCAGAAAGGCAGCAAATGTCCAATATTTCCACTGTGACTGGTTGTATAGTGGTGCGAGGAGTTTTTCCAAGCTTAATTTCTAAACTTCACGGTTGCATTTCACAGTACTATACAAGTGCATAAACAAATCTGCATCTATCGTTTTTTTGTCAAATTTCTTCTTTTATTTACAAATCTCGAAGAAAGGTAGACATTCTGTGGACATTCTGTGGACATTTTGTGAACACTGCATTCATGTGATCACATGATGCGTTCATGTGTTCCTATGATGCGTTCATTTGTTCCATGATGCGTTCATGTGTTCCTATGATGCGTTCATGTGTTCCATAATGCGTTCATGTGTTCCCATGATGCGTTCATGTGTTCCTATGATGCGTTCATGTGTTCCATGATGCGTTCATGTGTTCCATGATGCGTTCAAGTGTTCCCATGATGCGTTCATGTGATCACATGATGCGTTCATGTGTTCCATGATGCGTTCTTGTGTTCCATGATGCGTTCATGTGTTCCTATGATGCGTTCATGTGTTCCATAACGCGTTCATGTGTTCCCATGATGCGTTCATGTGTTCCTATGATGCGTTCATGTGTTCCATGATGCGTTCATGTGTTCCATGATGCGTTCAAGTGTTCCCATGATGCGTTCATGTGATCACATGATGCGTTCATGTGTTCCATGATGCGTTCTTGTGTTCCATGATGCGTTCATGTGTTCCTATGATGCGTTCATGTGTTCCATGATGCTTTCATGTGTTCCTATGATGCGTTCATGTGTTCCATGATGCTTTCAAGTGTTCCCATGATGCGTTCTTGTGTTCCATGATGCGTTCATGTGTTCCATAATGCGTTCATGTGTTCCCATGATGCGTTCATGTGTTCCATGATGCTTTCATGTGTTCCATGATGCGTTCATGTGTTCCATGATGCGTTCTTGTGTTCCATGATGCGTTCTTGTGTTCCATGATGCGTTCATGTGTTCCCATGATGCGTTCATGTGTTCCATGATGCGTTCTTGTGTTCCATGATGCGTTCATGTGTTCCTATGATGCGTTCATGTGTTCCATGATGCTTTCATGTGTTCCTATGATGCGTTCATGTGTTCCATGATGCTTTCAAGTGTTCCCATGATGCGTTCTTGTGTTCCATGATGCGTTCATGTGTTCCATAATGCGTTCATGTGTTCCCATGATGCGTTCATGTGTTCCATGATGCTTTCATGTGTTCCATGATGCGTCCAAGTGTTCCCATGATGCGTTCATGTGATCACATGATGCGTTCATGTGTTCCATGATGCGTTCTTGTGTTCCATGATGCGTTCTTGTGTTCCATGATGCGTTCATGTGTTCCATGATGCTTTCATGTGTTCCTATGATGCGTTCATGTGTTCCATGATGCTTTCAAGTGTTCCCATGATGCGTTCTTGTGTTCCATGATGCGTTCATGTGTTCCATGATGCGTTCATGTGATCACATGATGCGTTCATGTGTTCCTATGATGCGTTCATGTGTTCCATGATGCGTGGATTCAAACCCAGGTTCAAACCCTGCCAACAACGAAAGACACTTTGTGGCCTCACCATAGAACCTCCATGCTGAGACATTTGAGGTTCTGCTTAGAAAAAGGCTCAAAGTTGATGGTCTGACACAAATTATTGATTGAGCAAACACTTCCATGTGTATTTTGTCACATTGTAAAGCTCAACTTCCTGGACAATATTGTATAATGTCACAGGTAGATGAAGTGAGCCATCCCCTCCAATGTACCTCCTTTCACTCTTCAACTCCGCGAGGACGCCGGCGCCCGCGATCCCCTTCCTTTCCGTTCTTACGACTTGCTTACGAAAATTACGTCACAAAACATGGCAAAAAAAAATAAAATAAATCCCAGCATGCAAAGAAACGTGTTTTTTGCGAAGAAAGCATCGGTTGTCTTTAATTCCTCACGGATTTTTCACAAAAGGAGCCCAAACACACACTGTCCAAAGTTGCCATGACCGCTGCAAGTCGGGTCTTGCAGCATTTTGACGGCGAAAGATACAGTATAGACCCAATTTTACGAGTAAATGTGCTAGCGGATGCTACCATGGAGCTAGCGGCTGGTATAAAACAGTGGTTTAAATAGGACAAACCGAGCTCATTATTGATATAAGCAGTCAGCCGACGCGGTCAGTTTTTCACTTTTTATTTTGACTTCTAAGGCCCACTGCTCTGTTTCTGTATGACCTACAGGTCTACAGACACTTTCACTAGGTACCTTAGGGGGTTTTCTTTCAAGACAGACCTCATGTATGCATATAGTCAAAGTGGTTCAGAAGATACAGGCAATTTAATTTGGGTATGTCATTTTATTTTGTTGCTCCAAAATGGGGGGGGAGTGGAAGAGGTTATCAATGTAGGGCTCTTTTCAGTCTCAATGCCCAGGTAAATTACCGACTATGCTGGGAAAGCCTTTGGCCCATCAATGGTGGTACAGTGGTAAACATAGCTGCTTCCAAGCACTTGGCCCCTGTTAGATTTCCGGCCATCTGAGTCATTTTCTTCCAGTGAGAGTACACTGTTGCTAAGTTTTGAAGTCAGATAGTAAGCAGAAAGGCAGCAAATGTCCAATATTTCCACTGTGACTGGTTGTATAGTGGTGCGAGGAGTTTTTCCAAGCTTAATTTCTAAACTTCACGGTTGCATTTCACAGTACTATACAAGTGCATAAACAAATCTGCATCTATCGTCTTTTTGTCAAATTTCTTCTTTTATTTACAAATCTCGAAGAAAGGTAGACATTCTGTGGACATTCTGTGGACATTTTGTGAACATATTTGGGGGATGTAGCTCAGTGGTAGAGCGCGTGCTTTGCATGTATGAGGCCCGGGGTTCAATCCCCCGCATCTCCATCAGGTCTTATGGTCACTCTTAAAGAAGTATTTAGTTAAGAAACTTGGCATTCAAAACATACGTCGAGCAAATGAAAGAATGCACCAAGTATCACTCAGGCAAGCAAAGTTGAACAACTGTGTTACAGAAAAGTGTGCTTTAGTAATTGACTTTTTCAGCCAATGAGACAATTCTTCGAATTTCTGAAAGTTGGTTTAATACTATCCCGTGTGTTGTTGTGGCCGAGTGGTTAAGGCGATGGACTAGAAAGCCATTGGGGTCTTCCCGCGTAGGTTCAAACCCTGCCAACAACGAAAGACACTTTGTGGCCTCACCATAGAACCTCCATGCTGAGACATTTCAGGTTCTGCTTAGAAAAAGAGCAGGCTCAAAGTTGATGGTCTGACACAAATTATTGATTGAGCAAACACTTCCATGTGTATTTTGTCACATTGTAAAGCTCAACTTCCTGGACAATATTGTATAATGTCACAGGTAGATGAAGTGAGCCATCCCCTCCAATGTACCTCCTTTCACTTTATCAATGTAGGGCTCTTTTCAGTCTCAATGCCCAGGTAAATTACCGACTATGCTGGGAAAGCCTTTGGCCCATCAATGGTGGTACAGTGGTAAACATAGCTGCTTCCAAGCACTTGGCCCCTGTTAGATTTCCGGCCATCTGAGTCATTTTCTTCCAGTGAGAGTACACTGTTGCTAAGTTTTGAAGTCAGATAGTAAGCAGAAAGGCAGCAAATGTCCAATATTTCCACTGTGACTGGTTGTATAGTGGTGCGAGGAGTTTTTCCAAGCTTAATTTCTAAACTTCACGGTTGCATTTCACAGTACTATACAAGTGCATAAACAAATCTGCATCTATCGTTTTTTTGTCAAATTTCTTCTTTTATTTACAAATCTCGAAGAAAGGTAGACATTCTGTGGACATTCTGTGGACATTTTGTGAACACTGCATTCATGTGATCACATGATGCTTTCATGTGTTCCTATGATGCGTTCATTTGTTCCATGATGCGTTCATGTGTTCCTATGATGCGTTCATGTGTTCCATAATGCGTTCATGTGTTCCCATGATGCGTTCATGTGTTCCTATGATGCGTTCATGTGTTCCATGATGCGTTCATGTGTTCCATGATGCGTTCAAGTGTTCCCATGATGCGTTCATGTGATCACATGATGCGTTCATGTGTTCCATGATGCGTTCTTGTGTTCCATGATGCGTTCATGTGTGCCTATGATGCGTTCATGTGTTCCAAAATGCGTTCATGTGTTCCCATGATGCGTTCATGTGTTCCTATGATGCGTTCATGTGTTCCATGATGCGTTCATGTGTTCCATGATGCGTTCAAGTGTTCCCATGATGCGTTCATGTGATCACATGATGCGTTCATGTGTTCCATGATGCGTTCTTGTGTTCCATGATGCGTTCATGTGTTCCTATGATGCGTTCATGTGTTCCATGATGCTTTCATGTGTTCCTATGATGCGTTCATGTGTTCCATGATGCTTTCAAGTGTTCCCATGATGCGTTCTTGTGTTCCATGATGCGTTCATGTGTTCCATAATGCGTTCATGTGTTCCCATGATGCGTTCATGTGTTCCATGATGCTTTCATGTGTTCCATGATGTGTTCATGTGTTCCATGATGCGTTCTTGTGTTCCATGATGCGTTCTTGTGTTCCATGATGCGTTCATGTGTTCCTATGATGCGTTCATGTGTTCCATGATGCGTTCTTGTGTTCCATGATGCGTTCATGTGTTCCTATGATGCGTTCATGTGTTCCATGATGCTTTCATGTGTTCCTATGATGCGTTCATGTGTTCCATGATGCTTTCAAGTGTTCCCATGATGCGTTCTTGTGTTCCATGATGCGTTCATGTGTTCCATAATGTGTTCATGTGTTCCCATGATGCGTTCATGTGTTCCATGATGCTTTCATGTGTTCCATGATGTGTTCAAGTGTTCCCATGATGCGTTCATGTGATCACATGATTCGTTCATGTGTTCCATGATGCGTTCTTGTGTTCCATGATGCGTTCTTGTGTTCCATGATGCGTTCATGTGTTCCTATGATGCGTTCATGTGTTCCATGATGCTTTCATGTGTTCCTATGATGCGTTCATGTGTTCCATGATGCTTTCAAGTGTTCCCATGATGCGTTCTTGTGTTCCATGATGCGTTCATGTGTTCCATGACGCTTTCAAGTGTTCCCATGATGCGTTCTTGTGTTCCATGATGCGTTCATGTGTTCCTATGATGCGTTCATGTGTTCCATGATGCTTTCATGTGTTCCTATGATGCGTTCACGTGTTCCATGATGCTTTCAAGTGTTCCCATGATGCGTTCTTGTGTTCCATGATGCGTTCATGTGTTCCATGATGCGTTCAAGTGTTCCCATGATGCGTTCATGTGATCACATGATGCGTTCATGTGTTCCATGATGCGTTCTTGTGTTCCATGATGCGTTCATGTGTTCCTATGATGCGTTCATGTGTTCCATGATGCTTTCAAGTGTTCCCATGATGCGTTCTTGTGTTCCATGATGCGTTCATGTGTTCCATAATGCGTTCATGTGTTCCCATGATGCGTTCATGTGTTCCTATGATGCATTCATGTGTTCCATGATGCTTTCATGTGTTCCTATGATGCGTTCATGTGTTCCATGATGCTTTCAAGTGTTCCCATGATGCGTTCTTGTGTTCCATGATGCGTTCATGTGTTCCATAATGCGTTCATGTGTTCCCATGATGCGTTCATGTGTTCCATGATGCGTTCATGTGTTCCATGATGCGTTCATGTGTTCCACGATGCTTTCATGTGTTCCTATGATGCGTTCATGTGTTCCATGATGCTTTCAAGTGTTCCCATGATGCGTTCTTGTGTTCCTATGATGCGTTCATGTGTTCCATGATGCTTTCAAGTGTTCCCATGATGCGTTCTTGTGTTCCATGATGCGTTCATGTGTTCCATAATGCGTTCATGTGTTCCCATGATGCGTTCATGTGTTCCCATGATGCGTTCATGTGTTCCTATGATGCGTTCATGTGTTCCATGATGCTTTCAAGTGTTCTCATGATGCGTTCTTGTGTTCCATGATGCGTTCATGTGTTCCATAATGCGTTCATGTGTTCCCATGATGCGTTCATGTGTTCCTATGATGCATTCATGTGTTCCATGATGCGTTCATGTGATCACATGATGCGTTCATGTGTTCCTATGATGCGTTCATGTGTTCCATGATGCGTGGATTCAAACCCAGGTTCAAACCCTGCCAACAACGAAAGACACTTTGTGGCCTCACCATAGAACCTCCATGCTGAGACATTTGAGGTTCTGCTTAGAAAAAGGCTCAAAGTTGATGGTCTGACACAAATTATTGATTGAGCAAACACTTCCATGTGTATTTTGTCACATTGTAAAGCTCAACTTCCTGGACAATATTGTATAATGTCACAGGTAGATGAAGTGAGCCATCCCCTCCAATGTACCTCCTTTCACTTTATCAATGTAGGGCTCTTTTCAGTCTCAATGCCCAGGTAAATTACCGACTATGCTGGGAAAGCCTTTGGCCCATCAATGGTGGTACAGTGGTAAACATAGCTGCTTCCAAGCACTTGGCCCCTGTTAGATTTCCGGCCATCTGAGTCATTTTCTTCCAGTGAGAGTACACTGTTGCTAAGTTTTGAAGTCAGAGAGTAAGCAGAAAGGCAGCAAATGTCCAATATTTCCACTGTGACTGGTTGTATAGTGGTGCGAGGAGTTTTTCCAAGCTTAATTTCTAAACTTCACGGTTGCATTTCACAGTACTATACAAGTGCATAAACAAATCTGCATCTATCGTTTTTTTGTCAAATTTCTTCTTTTATTTACAAATCTCGAAGAAAGGTAGACATTCTGTGGACAATCTGTGGACACTTTGTGAACACTGCATTCATGTGATCACATGATGCGTTCATGTGTTCCTATGATGCGTTCATTTGTTCCATGATGCGTTCATGTGTTCCTATGATGCGTTCATGTGTTCCATAATGCGTTCATGTGTTCCCATGATGCGTTCATGTGTTCCTATGATGCGTTCATGTGTTCCATGATGCGTTCATGTGTTCCATGATGCGTTCAAGTGTTCCCATGATGCGTTCATGTGATCACATGATGCGTTCATGTGTTCCATGATGCGTTCTTGTGTTCCATGATGCGTTCATGTGTGCCTATGATGCGTTCATGTGTTCCTATGATGCGTTCATGTGTTCCATGATGCGTTCATGTGTTCCATGATGCGTTCAAGTGTTCCCATGATGCGTTCATGTGATCACATGATGCGTTCATGTGTTCCATGATGCGTTCTTGTGTTCCATGATGCGGTCATGTGTTCCTATGATGCGTTCATGTGTTCCATGATGCTTTCATGTGTTCCTATGATGCGTTCATGTGTTCCATGATGCTTTCAAGTGTTCCCATGATGCGTTCTTGTGTTCCATGATGCGTTCATGTGTTCCATAATGCGTTCATGTGTTCCCATGATGCGTTCATGTGTTCCATGATGCTTTCATGTGTTCCATGATGCGTTCAAGTGTTCCCATGATGCGTTCATGTGATCACATGATGCGTTCATGTGTTCCATGATGCGTTCTTGTGTTCCATGATGCGTTCTTGTGTTCCATGATGCGTTCATGTGTTCCTATGATGCGTTCTTGTGTTCCATGATGCGTTCATGTGTTCTTATGATGCGTTCATGTGTTCCATGATGCTTTCATGTGTTCCTATGATGCGTTCATGTGTTCCATGATGCTTAAAAGTGTTCCCATGATGCGTTCTTGTGTTCCATGATGCGTTCATGTGTTCCATGATGCGTTCAAGTGTTCCCATGATGCGTTCATGTGATCACATGATGCGTTCATGTGTTCCATGATGCGTTCTTGTGTTCCATGATGCGTTCATGTGTTCCTATGATGCGTTCATGTGTTCCATTATGCTTTCATGTGTTCCTATGATGCGTTCATGTGTTCCATGATGCTTTCAAGTGTTCCCATGATGCGTTCTTGTGTTCCATGATGCGTTCATGTGTTCCATAATGCGTTCATGTGTTCCCATGATGCGTTCATGTGTTCCATGATGCTTTCATGTGTTCCATGATGCGTTCAAGTGTTCCCATGATGCGTTCATGTGATCACATGATGCGTTCATGTGTTCCATGATGCGTTCTTGTGTTCCATGATGCGTTCTTGTGTTCCATGATGCGTTCATGTGTTCCATGATGCTTTCATGTGTTCCTATGATGCGTTCATGTGTTCCATGATGCTTTCAAGTGTTCCCATGATGCGTTCTTGTGTTCCATGATGCGTTCATGTGTTCCATGTGTTCATGTGTTCCCATGATGCGTTCATGTGTTCCATGATGCTTTCATGTGTTCCATGATGTGTTCAAGTGTTCCCATGATGCGTTCATGTGATCACATGATTCGTTCATGTGTTCCATGATGCGTTCTTGTGTTCCATGATGCGTTCTTGTGTTCCATGATGCGTTCATGTGTTCCTATGATGCGTTCATGTGTTCCATGATGCTTTCATGTGTTCCTATGATGCGTTCATGTGTTCCATGATGCTTTCAAGTGTTCCCATGATGCGTTCTTGTGTTCCATGATGCGTTCATGTGTTCCTATGATGCGTTCATGTGTTCCATGATGCTTTCATGTGTTCCTATGATGCGTTCATGTGTTCCATGATGCTTTCAAGTGTTCCCATGATGTGTTCTTGTGTTCCATGATGCGTTCATGTGTTCCATGATGCGTTCAAGTGTTCCCATGATGCGTTCATGTGATCACATGATGCGTTCATGTGTTTCATGATGCGTTCTTGTGTTCCATGATGCGTTCATGTGTTCCTATGATGCGTTCATGTGTTCCATGATGCTTTCAAGTGTTCCCATGATGCGTTCTTGTGTTCCATGATGCGTTCATGTGTTCCATAATGCGTTCATGTGTTCCCATGATGCGTTCATGTGTTCCTATGATGCGTTCTTGTGTTCCATGATGCGTTCATGTGTTCCATAATGCGTTCATGTGTTCCCATGATGCGTTCATGTGTTCCCATGATGCGTTCATGTGTTCCTATGATGTGTTCATGTGTTCCATGATGCTTTCAAGTGTTCCCATGATGCGTTCTTGTGTTCCATGATGCGTTCATGTGTTCCATAATGCGTTCATGTGTTCCCATGATGCGTTCATGTGTTCCTATGATGCGTTCATGTGTTCCATGATGCGTTCATGTGATCACATGATGCGTTCATGTGTTCCTATGATGCGTTCATGTGTTCCATGATGCGTGGATTCAAACCCAGGTTCAAACCCTGCCAACAACGAAAGACACTTTGTGGCCTCACCATAGAACTTCCATGCTGAGACATTTCAGGTTCTGCTTAGAAAAAGGCTCAAAGTTGATGGTCTGACACAAATTATTGATTGAGCAAACACTTCCATGTGTATTTTGTCACATTGTAAAGCTCAACTTCCTGGACAATATTGTATAATGTCACAGGTAGATGAAGTGAGCCATCCCCTCCAATGTACCTCCTTTCACTTTATCAATGTAGGGCTCTTTTCAGTCTCAATGCCCAGGTAAATTACCGACTATGCTGGGAAAGCCTTTGGCCCATCAATGGTGGTACAGTGGTAAACATAGCTGCTTCCAAGCACTTGGCCCCTGTTAGATTTCCGGCCATCTGAGTCATTTTCTTCCAGTGAGAGTACACTGTTGCTAAGTTTTGAAGTCAGATAGTAAGCAGAAAGGCAGCAAATGTCCAATATTTCCACTGTGACTGGTTGTATAGTGGTGCGAGGAGTTTTTCCAAGCTTAATTTCTAAACTTCACGGTTGCATTTCACAGTACTATACAAGTGCATAAACAAATCTGCATCTATCGTTTTTTTGTCAAATTTCTTCTTTTATTTACAAATCTCGAAGAAAGGTAGACATTCTGTGGACATTCTGTGGACATTTTGTGAACACTGCATTCATGTGATCACATGATGCGTTCATGTGTTCCTATGATGCGTTCATGTGTTCCATGATGCGTTCATGTGTTCCTATGATGCGTTCATGTGTTCCATAATGCGTTCATGTGTTCCCATGATGCGTTCATGTGTTCCTATGATGCGTTCATGTGTTCCATGATGCGTTCATGTGTTCCATGATGCGTTCAAGTGTTCCCATGATGCGTTCATGTGATCACATGATGCGTTCATGTGTTCCATGATGCGTTCTTGTGTTCCATGATGCGTTCATGTGTGCCTATGATGCGTTCATGTGTTCCATAATGCGTTCATGTGTTCCCATGATGCGTTCATGTGTTCCTATGATGCGTTCATGTGTTCCATGATGCGGTCATGTGTTCCATGATGCGTTCAAGTGTTCCCATGATGCGTTCATGTGTTCCATGATGCGGTCATGTGTTCCTATGATGCGTTCATGTGTTCCTATGATGCGTTCATGTGTTCCATGATGCTTTCATGTGTTCCATGATGCGGTCATGTGTTCCTATGATGCGTTCATGTGTTCCATGATGCTTTCATGTGTTCCTATGATGCGTTCATGTGTTCCATGATGCTTTCAAGTGTTCCCATGATGCGTTCTTGTGTTCCATGATGCGTTCATGTGTTCCATAATGCGTTCATGTGTTCCCATGATGCGTTCATGTGTTCCATGATGCTTTCATGTGTTCCATGATGCGTTCAAGTGTTCCCATGATGCGTTCATGTGATCACATGATGCGTTCATGTGTTCCATGATGCGTTCTTGTGTTCCATGATGCGTTCTTGTGTTCCATGATGCGTTCATGTGTTCCTATGATGCGTTCTTGTGTTCCATGATGCGTTCATGTGTTCCTATGATGCGTTCATGTGTTCCATGATGCTTTCATGTGTTCCTATGATGCGTTCATGTGTTCCATGATGCTTAAAAGTGTTCCCATGATGCGTTCTTGTGTTCCATGATGCGTTCATGTGTTCCATGATGCGTTCAAGTGTTCCCATGATGCGTTCATGTGATCTCATGATGCGTTCATGTGTTCCATGATGCGTTCTTGTGTTCCATGATGCGTTCATGTGTTCCTATGATGCGTTCTTGTGTTCCATGATGCTTTCATGTGTTCCTATGATGCGTTCATGTGTTCCATGATGCTTTCAAGTGTTCCCATGATGCGTTCTTGTGTTCCATAATGCGTTCATGTGTTCCCATGATGCGTTCATGTGTTCCATGATGCTTTCATGTGTTCCATGACGCGTTCAAGTGTTCCCATGATGCGTTCATGTGATCACATGATGCGTTCATGTGTTCCATGATGCGTTCTTGTGTTCCATGATGCGTTCTTGTGTTCCATGATGCGTTCATGTGTTCCATGATGCTTTCATGTGTTCCTATGATGCGTTCATGTGTTCCATGATGCTTTCAAGTGTTCCCATGATGCGTTCTTGTGTTCCATGATGCGTTCATGTGTTTCATAATGTGTTCATGTGTTCCCATGATGCGTTCATGTGTTCCATGATGCTTTCATGTGTTCCATGATGTGTTCAAGTGTTCCCATGATGCGTTCATGTGATCACATGATTCGTTCTTGTGTTCCATGATGCGTTCATGTGTTCCATGATGCGTTCAAGTGTTCCCATGATGCTTTCATGTGTTCCATGATGCGTTCTTGTGTTCCATGATGCGTTCATGTGTTCCTATGATGCGTTCATGTGTTCCATGATGCTTTCATGTGTTCCTCTGATGCGTTCATGTGTTCCATGATGCTTTCAAGTGTTCCCATGATGCGTTCTTGTGTTCCATGATGCGTTCATGTGTTCCATAATGCGTTCATGTGTTCCCATGATGCGTTCATGTGTTCCATGATGCTTTCATGTGTTCCATGATGTGTTCAAGTGTTCTCATGATGCGTTCATGTGATCACATGATGCGTTCATGTGTTCCATGATGCGTTCTTGTGTTCCATGATGCGTTCTTGTGTTCCATGATGCGTTCATATGTTCCTATGATGCGTTCATGTGTTCCATGATGCTTTCATGTGTTCCTATGATGCGTTCATGTGTTCCATGATGCTTTCAAGTGTTCCCATGATGCGTTCTTGTGTTCCATGATGCGTTCATGTGTTCCATGATGCATTCAAGTGTTCCCATGATGCGTTCTTGTGTTCCATGATGCGTTCATGTGTTCCTATGATGCGTTCATGTGTTCCATGATGCTTTCATGTGTTCCTATGATGCGTTCATGTGTTCCATGATGCTTAAAAGTGTTCCCATGATGCGTTCTTGTGTTCCATGATGCGTTCATGTGTTCCATGATGCGTTCAAGTGTTCCCATGATGCGTTCATGTGATCACATGATGCGTTCATGTGTTCCATGATGCGTTCTTGTGTTCCATGATGCGTTCATGTGTTCCTATGATGCGTTCATGTGTTCCATGATGCTTTCATGTGTTCCTATGATGCGTTCATGTGTTCCATGATGCTTTCAAGTGTTCCCATGATGCGTTCTTGTGTTCCATGATGCGTTCATGTGTTCCATAATGCGTTCATGTGTTCCCATGATGCGTTCATGTGTTCCATGATGCTTTCATGTGTTACATGATGCGTTCAATTGTTCCCATGATGCGTTCATGTGATCACATGATGCGTTCATGTGTTCCATGATGCGTTCTTGTGTTCCATGATGCGTTCTTGTGTTCCATGATGCGTTCATGTGTTCCATGATGCTTTCATGTGTTCCTATGATGCGTTCATGTGTTCCATGATGCTTTCAAGTGTTCCCATGATGCGTTCTTGTGTTCCATGATGCGTTCATGTGTTCCATAATGTGTTCATGTGTTCCCATGATGCGTTCATGTGTTCCATGATGCTTTTATGTGTTCCATGATGTGTTCAAGTGTTCCCATGATGCGTTCATGTGATCACATGATTCGTTCATGTGTTCCATGATGCGTTCTTGTGTTCCATGATGCGTTCTTGTGTTCCATGATGCGTTCATGTGTTCCTATGATGCGTTCATGTGTTCCATGATGCTTTCATGTGTTCCTATGATGCGTTCATGTGTTCCATGATGCTTTCAAGTGTTCCCATGATGCGTTCTTGTGTTCCATGATGCGTTCATGTGTTCCATGATGCTTTCAAGTGTTCCCATGATGCGTTCTTGTGTTCCATGATGCGTTCATGTGTTCCTATGATGCGTTCATGTGTTCCATGATGCTTTCATGTGTTCCTATGATGCGTTCATGTGTTCCATGATGCTTTCAAGTGTTCCCATGATGCGTTCTTGTGTTCCATGATGCGTTCATGTGTTCCATGATGCGTTCAAGTGTTCCCCTGATGCGTTCATGTGTTCCATGATGCGTTCTTGTGTTCCATGATGCGTTCATGTGTTCCTATGATGCGTTCATGTGTTCCATGATGCTTTCATGTGTTCCTATGATGCGTTCATGTGTTCCATGATGCTTTCAAGTGTTCCCATGATGCGTTCTTGTGTTCCATGATGCGTTCATGTGTTCCATGATGCGTTCAAGTGTTCCCCTGATGCGTTCATGTGTTCCATGATGCGTTCTTGTGTTCCATGATGCGTTCATGTGTTCCATGATGCTTTCATGTGTTCCTATGATGCGTTCATGTGTTCCATGATGCTTTCAAGTGTTCCCATGATGCGTTCTTGTGTTCCATGATGCGTTCATGTGTTCCATAATGCGTTCATGTGTTCCCATGATGCGTTCATGTGTTCCTATGATGCGTTCATGTGTTCCATGATGCTTTCATGTGTTCCTATGATGCGTTCATGTGTTCCATGATGCTTTCAAGTGTTCCCATGATGCGTTCTTGTGTTCCATGATGCGTTCATGTGTTCCATAATGCGTTCATGTGTTCCCATGATGCGTTCATGTGTTCCATGATGCGTTCATGTGTTCAATGATGCGTTCATGTGTTCCACGATGCTTTCATGTGTTCCTATGATGCGTTCATGTGTTCCATGATGCTTTCAAGTGTTCCCATGATGCGTTCTTGTGTTCCTATGATGCGTTCATGTGTTCCATGATGCTTTCAAGTGTTCCCATGATGCGTTCTTGTGTTCCATGATGCGTTCATGTGTTCCTATGATGCGTTCTTGTGTTCCATGATGCGTTCATGTGTTCCTATGATGCGTTCATGTGTTCCATGATGCTTTCATGTGTTCCTATGATGCGTTCATGTGTTCCATGATGCTTAAAAGTGTTCCCATGATGCGTTCTTGTGTTCCATGATGCGTTCATGTGTTCCATGATGCGTTCAAGTGTTCCCATGATGCGTTCATGTGATCTCATGATGCGTTCATGTGTTCCATGATGCGTTCTTGTGTTCCATGATGCGTTCATGTGTTCCTATGATGCGTTCTTGTGTTCCATGATGCTTTCATGTGTTCCTATGATGCGTTCATGTGTTCTATGATGCTTTCAAGTGTTCCCATGATGCGTTCTTGTGTTCCATAATGCGTTCATGTGTTCCCATGATGCGTTCATGTGTTCCATGATGCTTTCATGTGTTCCATGACGCGTTCAAGTGTTCCCATGATGCGTTCATGTGATCACATGATGCGTTCATGTGTTCCATGATGCGTTCTTGTGTTCCATGATGCGTTCTTGTGTTCCATGATGCGTTCATGTGTTCCATGATGCTTTCATGTGTTCCTATGATGCGTTCATGTGTTCCATGATGCTTTCAAGTGTTCCCATGATGCGTTCTTGTGTTCCATGATGCGTTCATGTGTTTCATAATGTGTTCATGTGTTCCCATGATGCGTTCATGTGTTCCATGATGCTTTCATGTGTTCCATGATGTGTTCAAGTGTTCCCATGATGCGTTCATGTGATCACATGATTCGTTCTTGTGTTCCATGATGCGTTCATGTGTTCCATGATGCGTTCAAGTGTTCCCATGATGCTTTCATGTGTTCCATGATGCGTTCTTGTGTTCCATGATGCGTTCATGTGTTCCAATGATGCGTTCATGTGTTCCATGATGCTTTCATGTGTTCCTCTGATGCGTTCATGTGTTCCATGATGCTTTCAAGTGTTCCCATGATGCGTTCTTGTGTTCCATGATGCGTTCATGTGTTCCATAATGCGTTCATGTGTTCCCATGATGCGTTCATGTGTTCCATGATGCTTTCATGTGTTCCATGATGTGTTCAAGTGTTCTCATGATGCGTTCATGTGATCACATGATGCGTTCATGTGTTCCATGATGCGTTCTTGTGTTCCATGATGCGTTCTTGTGTTCCATGATGCGTTCATATGTTCCTATGATGCGTTCATGTGTTCCATGATGCTTTCATGTGTTCCTATGATGCGTTCATGTGTTCCATGATGCTTTCAAGTGTTCCCATGATGCGTTCTTGTGTTCCATGATGCGTTCATGTGTTCCATGATGCATTCAAGTGTTCCCATGATGCGTTCTTGTGTTCCATGATGCGTTCATGTGTTCCTATGATGCGTTCATGTGTTCCATGATGCTTTCATGTGTTCCTATGATGCGTTCATGTGTTCCATGATGCTTAAAAGTGTTCCCATGATGCGTTCTTGTGTTCCATGATGCGTTCATGTGTTCCATGATGCGTTCAAGTGTTCCCATGATGCGTTCATGTGATCACATGATGCGTTCATGTGTTCCATGATGCGTTCTTGTGTTCCATGATGCGTTCATGTGTTCCTATGATGCGTTCATGTGTTCCATGATGCTTTCATGTGTTCCTATGATGCGTTCATGTGTTCCATGATGCTTTCAAGTGTTCCCATGATGCGTTCTTGTGTTCCATGATGCGTTCATGTGTTCCATAATGCGTTCATGTGTTCCCATGATGCGTTCATGTGTTCCATGATGCTTTCATGTGTTACATGATGCGTTCAATTGTTCCCATGATGCGTTCATGTGATCACATGATGCGTTCATGTGTTCCATGATGCGTTCTTGTGTTCCATGATGCGTTCTTGTGTTCCATGATGCGTTCATGTGTTCCATGATGCTTTCATGTGTTCCTATGATGCGTTCATGTGTTCCATGATGCTTTCAAGTGTTCCCATGATGCGTTCTTGTGTTCCATGATGCGTTCATGTGTTCCATAATGTGTTCATGTGTTCCCATGATGCGTTCATGTGTTCCATGATGCTTTTATGTGTTCCATGATGTGTTCAAGTGTTCCCATGATGCGTTCATGTGATCACATGATTCGTTCATGTGTTCCATGATGCGTTCTTGTGTTCCATGATGCGTTCTTGTGTTCCATGATGCGTTCATGTGTTCCTATGATGCGTTCATGTGTTCCATGATGCTTTCATGTGTTCCTATGATGCGTTCATGTGTTCCATGATGCTTTCATGTGTTCCCATGATGCGTTCTTGTGTTCCATGATGCGTTCATGTGTTCCATGATGCTTTCAAGTGTTCCCATGATGCGTTCTTGTGTTCCATGATGCGTTCATGTGTTCCTATGATGCGTTCATGTGTTCCATGATGCTTTCATGTGTTCCTATGATGCGTTCATGTGTTCCATGATGCTTTCAAGTGTTCCCATGATGCGTTCTTGTGTTCCATGATGCGTTCATGTGTTCCATGATGCGTTCAAGTGTTCCCCTGATGCGTTCATGTGTTCCATGATGCGTTCTTGTGTTCCATGATGCGTTCATGTGTTCCTATGATGCGTTCATGTGTTCCATGATGCTTTCATGTGTTCCTATGATGCGTTCATGTGTTCCATGATGCTTTCAAGTGTTCCCATGATGCGTTCTTGTGTTCCATGATGCGTTCATGTGTTCCATAATGCGTTCATGTGTTCCCATGATGCGTTCATGTGTTCCTATGATGCGTTCATGTGTTCCATGATGCTTTCATGTGTTCCTATGATGCGTTCATGTGTTCCATGATGCTTTCAAGTGTTCCCATGATGCGTTCTTGTGTTCCATGATGCGTTCATGTGTTCCATAATGCGTTCATGTGTTCCCATGATGCGTTCATGTGTTCCATGATGCGTTCATGTGTTCAATGATGCGTTCATGTGTTCCACGATGCTTTCATGTGTTCCTATGATGCGTTCATGTGTTCCATGATGCTTTCAAGTGTTCCCATGATGCGTTCTTGTGTTCCTATGATGCGTTCATGTGTTCCATGATGCTTTCAAGTGTTCCCATGATGCGTTCTTGTGTTCCATGATGCGTTCATGTGTTCCATAATGCGTTCATGTGTTCCCATGATGCGTTCATGTGTTCCCATGATGCGTTCATGTGTTCCTATGATGCGTTCATGTGTTCCATGATGCTTTCAAGTGTTCCCATGATGCGTTCTTGTGTTCCATGATGCGTTCATGTGTTCCATAATGCGTTCATGTGTTCCCATGATGCGTTCATGTGTTCCTATGATGCATTCATGTGTTCCATGATGCGTTCATGTGATCACATGATGCGTTCATGTGTTCCTATGATGCGTTCATGTGTTCCATGATGCGTGGATTCAAACCCAGGTTCAAACCCTGCCAACAACTAAAGACACTTTGTGGCCTCACCATAGAACCTCCATGCTGAGACATTTGAGGTTCTGCTTAGAAAAAGGCTCAAAGTTGATGGTCTGACACAAATTATTGATTGAGCAAACACTTCCATGTGTATTTTGTCACATTGTAAAGCTCAACTTCCTGGACAATATTGTATAATGTCACAGGTAGATGAAGTGAGCCATCCCCTCCAATGTACCTCCTTTCACTTTATCAATGCAGGGCTCTTTTCAGTCTCAATGCCCAGGTAAATTACCGACTATGCTGGGAAAGCCTTTGGCCCATCAATGGTGGTAGACATTCTGGTAGAATGTTCCATGATGCATTCAAGGTAGACATTCTGTGGACATTCTGTGGACATTTTGTGAACATTTTTGGGGGATGTAGCTCAGTGGTAGAGCGCGTGCTTCGCATGTATGAGGCCCGGGGTTCAATCCCCCGCATCTCCATCAGGTCTTATGGTCACTGTTAAAGAAGTATTTAGTTAAGAAACTTGGCATTCAAAACATACGTCGAGCAAATGAAAGAATGCACCAAGTATCACTCAGGCAAGCAAAGTTGAACAACTGTGTTACAGAAAAGTGTGCTTTAGTAATTGACTTTTTCAGCCAATGAGACAGTTCTTCGAATTTTTGAAAGTTGGTTTAATACTATCCCGTGTGTTGTTGTGGCCGAGTGGTTAAGGCGATGGACTAGAAATCCATTGGGGTCTCCCCGCGCAGGTTCAAACCCTGCCAACAACGAAAGACACTTTGTGGCCTCACCATAGAACCTCCATGCTGAGACATTTCAGGTTCTGCTTAGAAAAAGAGCAGGCTCAAAGTTGATGGTCTGACACAAATTATTGATTGAGCAAACACTTCCATGTGTATTTTGTCACATTGTAAAGCTCAACTTCCTGGACAATATTGTATAATGTCACAGGTAGATGAAGTGAGCCATCCCCTCCAATGTACCTCCTTTCACTTTATCAATGTAGGGCTCTTTTCAGTCTCAATGCCCAGGTAAATTACCGACTATGCTGGGAAAGCCTTTGGCCCATCAATGGTGGTACAGTGGTAAACATAGCTGCTTCCAAGCACTTGGCCCCTGTTAGATTTCCGGCCATCTGAGTCATTTTCTTCCAGTGAGAGTACACTGTTGCTAAGTTTTGAAGTCAGATAGTAAGCAGAAAGGCAGCAAATGTCCAATATTTCCACTGTGACTGGTTGTATAGTGGTGCGAGGAGTTTTTCCAAGCTTAATTTCTAAACTTCACGGTTGCATTTCACAGTACTATACAAGTGCATAAACAAATCTGCATCTATCGTTTTTTTGTCAAATTTCTTCTTTTATTTACAAATCTCGAAGAAAGGTAGACATTCTGTGGACATTCTGTGGACATTTTGTGAACACTGCATTCATGTGATCACATGATGCTTTCATGTGTTCCTATGATGCGTTCATTTGTTCCATGATGCGTTCATGTGTTCCTATGATGCGTTCATGTGTTCCATAATGCGTTCATGTGTTCCCATGATGCGTTCATGTGTTCCTATGATGCGTTCATGTGTTCCATGATGCGTTCATGTGTTCCATGATGCGTTCAAGTGTTCCCATGATGCGTTCATGTGATCACATGATGCGTTCATGTGTTCCATGATGCGTTCTTGTGTTCCATGATGCGTTCATGTGTGCCTATGATGCGTTCATGTGTTCCAAAATGCGTTCATGTGTTCCCATGATGCGTTCATGTGTTCCTATGATGCGTTCATGTGTTCCATGATGCGTTCATGTGTTCCATGATGCTTTCAAGTGTTCCCATGATGCGTTCTTGTGTTCCATGATGCGTTCATGTGTTCCATAATGCGTTCATGTGTTCCCATGATGCGTTCATGTGTTCCATGATGCTTTCATGTGTTACATGATGCGTTCAATTGTTCCCATGATGCGTTCATGTGATCACATGATGCGTTCATGTGTTCCATGATGCGTTCTTGTGTTCCATGATGCGTTCTTGTGTTCCATGATGCGTTCATGTGTTCCATGATGCTTTCATGTGTTCCTATGATGCGTTCATGTGTTCCATGATGCTTTCAAGTGTTCCCATGATGCGTTCTTGTGTTCCATGATGCGTTCATGTGTTCCATAATGTGTTCATGTGTTCCCATGATGCGTTCATGTGTTCCATGATGCTTTTATGTGTTCCATGATGTGTTCAAGTGTTCCCATGATGCGTTCATGTGATCACATGATTCGTTCATGTGTTCCATGATGCGTTCTTGTGTTCCATGATGCGTTCTTGTGTTCCATGATGCGTTCATGTGTTCCTATGATGCGTTCATGTGTTCCATGATGCTTTCATGTGTTCCTATGATGCGTTCATGTGTTCCATGATGCTTTCAAGTGTTCCCATGATGCGTTCTTGTGTTCCATGATGCGTTCATGTGTTCCATGATGCTTTCAAGTGTTCCCATGATGCGTTCTTGTGTTCCATGATGCGTTCATGTGTTCCTATGATGCGTTCATGTGTTCCATGATGCTTTCATGTGTTCCTATGATGCGTTCATGTGTTCCATGATGCTTTCAAGTGTTCCCATGATGCGTTCTTGTGTTCCATGATGCGTTCATGTGTTCCATGATGCGTTCAAGTGTTCCCCTGATGCGTTCATGTGTTCCATGATGCGTTCTTGTGTTCCATGATGCGTTCATGTGTTCCTATGATGCGTTCATGTGTTCCATGATGCTTTCATGTGTTCCTATGATGCGTTCATGTGTTCCATGATGCTTTCAAGTGTTCCCATGATGCGTTCTTGTGTTCCATGATGCGTTCATGTGTTCCATGATGCGTTCAAGTGTTCCCCTGATGCGTTCATGTGTTCCATGATGCGTTCTTGTGTTCCATGATGCGTTCATGTGTTCCATGATGCTTTCATGTGTTCCTATGATGCGTTCATGTGTTCCATGATGCTTTCAAGTGTTCCCATGATGCGTTCTTGTGTTCCATGATGCGTTCATGTGTTCCATAATGCGTTCATGTGTTCCCATGATGCGTTCATGTGTTCCTATGATGCGTTCATGTGTTCCATGATGCTTTCATGTGTTCCTATGATGCGTTCATGTGTTCCATGATGCTTTCAAGTGTTCCCATGATGCGTTCTTGTGTTCCATGATGCGTTCATGTGTTCCATAATGCGTTCATGTGTTCCCATGATGCGTTCATGTGTTCCATGATGCGTTCATGTGTTCAATGATGCGTTCATGTGTTCCACGATGCTTTCATGTGTTCCTATGATGCGTTCATGTGTTCCATGATGCTTTCAAGTGTTCCCATGATGCGTTCTTGTGTTCCTATGATGCGTTCATGTGTTCCATGATGCTTTCAAGTGTTCCCATGATGCGTTCTTGTGTTCCATGATGCGTTCATGTGTTCCTATGATGCGTTCTTGTGTTCCATGATGCGTTCATGTGTTCCTATGATGCGTTCATGTGTTCCATGATGCTTTCATGTGTTCCTATGATGCGTTCATGTGTTCCATGATGCTTAAAAGTGTTCCCATGATGCGTTCTTGTGTTCCATGATGCGTTCATGTGTTCCATGATGCGTTCAAGTGTTCCCATGATGCGTTCATGTGATCTCATGATGCGTTCATGTGTTCCATGATGCGTTCTTGTGTTCCATGATGCGTTCATGTGTTCCTATGATGCGTTCTTGTGTTCCATGATGCTTTCATGTGTTCCTATGATGCGTTCATGTGTTCCATGATGCTTTCAAGTGTTCCCATGATGCGTTCTTGTGTTCCATAATGCGTTCATGTGTTCCCATGATGCGTTCATGTGTTCCATGATGCTTTCATGTGTTCCATGACGCGTTCAAGTGTTCCCATGATGCGTTCATGTGATCACATGATGCGTTCATGTGTTCCATGATGCGTTCTTGTGTTCCATGATGCGTTCTTGTGTTCCATGATGCGTTCATGTGTTCCATGATGCTTTCATGTGTTCCTATGATGCGTTCATGTGTTCCATGATGCTTTCAAGTGTTCCCATGATGCGTTCTTGTGTTCCATGATGCGTTCATGTGTTTCATAATGTGTTCATGTGTTCCCATGATGCGTTCATGTGTTCCATGATGCTTTCATGTGTTCCATGATGTGTTCAAGTGTTCCCATGATGCGTTCATGTGATCACATGATTCGTTCTTGTGTTCCATGATGCGTTCATGTGTTCCATGATGCGTTCAAGTGTTCCCATGATGCTTTCATGTGTTCCATGATGCGTTCTTGTGTTCCATGATGCGTTCATGTGTTCCAATGATGCGTTCATGTGTTCCATGATGCTTTCATGTGTTCCTCTGATGCGTTCATGTGTTCCATGATGCTTTCAAGTGTTCCCATGATGCGTTCTTGTGTTCCATGATGCGTTCATGTGTTCCATAATGCGTTCATGTGTTCCCATGATGCGTTCATGTGTTCCATGATGCTTTCATGTGTTCCATGATGTGTTCAAGTGTTCTCATGATGCGTTCATGTGATCACATGATGCGTTCATGTGTTCCATGATGCGTTCTTGTGTTCCATGATGCGTTCTTGTGTTCCATGATGCGTTCATATGTTCCAATGATGCGTTCATGTGTTCCATGATGCTTTCATGTGTTCCTATGATGCGTTCATGTGTTCCATGATGCTTTCAAGTGTTCCCATGATGCGTTCTTGTGTTCCATGATGCGTTCATGTGTTCCATGATGCATTCAAGTGTTCCCATGATGCGTTCTTGTGTTCCATGATGCGTTCATGTGTTCCTATGATGCGTTCATGTGTTCCATGATGCTTTCATGTGTTCCTATGATGCGTTCATGTGTTCCATGATGCTTAAAAGTGTTCCCATGATGCGTTCTTGTGTTCCATGATGCGTTCATGTGTTCCATGATGCGTTCAAGTGTTCCCATGATGCGTTCATGTGATCACATGATGCGTTCATGTGTTCCATGATGCGTTCTTGTGTTCCATGATGCGTTCATGTGTTCCTATGATGCGTTCATGTGTTCCATGATGCTTTCATGTGTTCCTATGATGCGTTCATGTGTTCCATGATGCTTTCAAGT
>NC_136547.1:4220000-4227500 GCF_910591455.1 Pholis gunnellus | reverse complement strand
AGACACTTTGTGGCCTCACCATAGAACTTCCATGCTGAGACATTTCAGGTTCTGCTTAGAAAAAGGCTCAAAGTTGATGGTCTGACACAAATTATTGATTGAGCAAACACTTCCATGTGTATTTTGTCACATTGTAAAGCTCAACTTCCTGGACAATATTGTATAATGTCACAGGTAGATGAAGTGAGCCATCCCCTCCAATGTACCTCCTTTCACTCTTCAACTCCGCGAGGACGCCGGCGCCCGCGATCCCCTCCCTTTCCGTTCTTACGACTTGCTTACGAAAATTACGTCACAAAACATGGCAAAAAAAAAAAAAAAAAATCCCAGCATGTAAAGAAACGTGTTTTTTGCGAAGAAAGCATCGGTTGTCTTTAATTCCTCACGGATTTTTCACAAAAGGAGCCCAAACACACACTGTCCAAAGTTACCATGACCGCTGCAAGTCGGGTCTTGCAGCATTTTGACGGCGAAAGATACAGTATAGACCCGATTTTACGAGTAAATGTGCTAGCGGATGCTACCATGGAGCTAGCGGCTGGTATAAAACAGTGGTATAAATTGGATAAACCGAGCTCATTATTAATATAAGCAGTCATCCGACGCGGTCAGTTTTTCACTTTTTATTTTGACTTCTAAGGCCCACTGCTCTGTTTCTGTATGACCTACAGGTCTACAGACACTTTCACTAGGTACCTTAGGGGGTTTTCTTTCAAGACAGACCTCATGTATGCATATAGTCAAAGTGGTTCAGAAGATACAGGCAATTTAATTTGGGTATGTCATTTTATTTTGTTGCTCCAAAATGGGGGGGGAGTGGAAGAGGTTATCAATGTAGGGCTCTTTTCAGTCTCAATGCCCAGGTAAATTACCGACTATGCTGGGAAAGCCTATGGTCCATCAATGGTGGTACAGTGGTAAACATAGCTGCTTCCAAGCACTTGGCCCCTGTTAGATTTCCGGCCATCTGAGTCATTTTCTTCCAGTGAGAGTACACTGTTGCTAAGTTTTGAAGTCAGATAGTAAGCAGAAAGGCAGCAAATGTCCAATATTTCCACTGTGACTGGTTGTATAGTGGTGCGAGGAGTTTTTCCAAGCTTAATTTCTAAACTTCACGGTTGCATTTCACAGTACTATACAAGTGCATAAACAAATCTGCATCTATCGTTTTTTTGTCAAATTTCTTCTTTTATTTACAAATCTCGAAGAAAGGTAGACATTCAGTGGACATTCTGTGGACATTTTGTGAACATTTTTGGGGGATGTAGCTCAGTGGTAGAGCGCGTGCTTTGCATGTATGAGGCCCGGGGTTCAATCCCCCGCATCTCCATCAGGTCTTATGGTCACTCTTAAAGAAGTATTTAGTTAAGAAACTTGGCATTCAAAACATACGTCGAGCAAATGAAAGAATGCACCAAGTATCACTCAGGCAAGCAAAGTTGAACAGCTGTTTTACAGAAAAGTGTGCTTTAGTAATTGACTTTTTCAGCCAATGAGACAATTCTTCGAATTTCTGAAAGTTGGTTTAATACTATCCCGTGTGTTGTTGTGGCCGAGTGGTTAAGGCGATGGACTAGAAATCCATTGGGTTCTTCCCGCGCAGGTTCAAACCCTGCCAACAACGAAAGACACTTTGTGGCCTCACCATAGAACCTCCATGCTGAGACATTTCAGGTTCTGCTTAGAAAAAGAGCAGGCTCAAAGTTGATGGTCTGACACAAATTATTGATTGAGCAAACACTTCCATGTGTATTTTGTCACATTGTAAAGCTCAACTTCCTGGACAATATTGTATAATGTCACAGGTAGATGAAGTGAGCCATCCCCTCCAATGTACCTCCTTTCACTTTATCAATGTAGGGCTCTTTTCAGTCTCAATGCCCAGGTAAATTACCGACTATGCTGGGAAAGCCTTTGGCCCATCAATGGTGGTACAGTGGTAAACATAGCTGCTTCCAAGCACTTGGCCCTTGTTAGATTTCCGGCCATCTGAGTCATTTTCTTCCAGTGAGAGTACACTGTTGCTAAGTTTTGAAGTCAGATAGTAAGCAGAAAGGCAGCAAATGTCCAATATTTCCACTGTGACTGGTTGTATAGTGGTGCGAGGAGTTTTTCCAAGCTTAATTTCTAAACTTCACGGTTGCATTTCACAGTACTATACAAGTGCATAAACAAATCTGCATCTATCGTTTTTTTGTCAAATTTCTTCTTTTATTTACAAATCTCGAAGAAAGGTAGACATTCTGTGGACATTCTGTGAACACTGCATTCATGTGATCACATGATGCGTTCATGTGTTCCTATGATGCGTTCATTTGTTCCATGATGCGTTCATGTGTTCCTATGATGCGTTCATGTGTTCCATAATGCGTTCATGTGTTCCCATGATGCGTTCATGTGTTCCTATGATGCGTTCATGTGTTCCATGATGCGTTCATGTGTTCCATGATGCGTTCAAGTGTTCCCATGATGCGTTCATGTGATCACATGATGCGTTCATGTGTTCCATGATGCGTTCTTGTGATCCATGATGCGTTCATGTGTGCCTATGATGCGTTCATGTGTTCCATAATGCGTTCATGTGTTCCCATGATGCGTTCATGTGTTCCTATGATGCGTTCATGTGTTCCATGATGCGTTCATGTGTTCCATGATGCGTTCAAGTGTTCCCATGATGCGTTCATGTGATCACATGATGCGTTCATGTGATCACATGATGCGTTCATGTGTTCCTATGATGCGTTCATGTGTTCCATGATGCTTTCATGTGTTCGTATGATGCGTTCATGTGTTCCATGATGCTTTCAAGTGTTCCCATGATGCGTTCTTGTGTTCCATGATGCGTTCATGTCTTCCATAATGCGTTCATGTGTTCCCATGATGCGTTCATGTGTTCCATGATGCTTTCATGTGTTCCATGATGCGTTCAAGTGTTCCCATGATGCGTTCATGTGATCACATGATGCGTTCATGTGTTCCATGATGCGTTCTTGTGTTCCATGATGCGTTCTTGTGTTCCATGATGCGTTCATGTGTTCCTATGATGCGTTCATGTGTTCCATGATGCCTTCATGTGTTCCATGATGCGTTCTTGTGTTCCATGATGCGTTCATGTGTTCCTATGATGCGTTCATGTGTTCCATGATGCTTTCATGTGTTCCTATGATGCGTTCATGTGTACCATGATGCTTTCAAGTGTTCCCATGATGCGTTCTTGTGTTCCATGATGCGTTCATGTGTTCCATAATGCGTTCATGTGTTCCCATGATGCGTTCATGTGTTCCTATGATGCATTCATGTGTTCCATGATGCGTTCATGTGATCACATGATGCGTTCATGTGTTCCTATGATGCGTTCATGTGTTCCATGATGCGTGGATTCAAACCCAGGTTCAAACCCTGCCAACAACGAAAGACACTTTGTGGCCTCACCATAGAACCTCCATGCTGAGACATTTGAGGTTCTGCTTAGAAAAAGGCTCAAAGTTGATGGTCTGACACAAATTATTGATTGAGCAAACACTTCCATGTGTATTTTGTCACATTGTAAAGCTCAACTTCCTGGACAATATTGTATAATGTCACAGGTAGATGAAGTGAGCCATCCCCTCCAATGTACCTCCTTTCACTTTATCAATGCAGGGCTCTTTTCAGTCTCAATGCCCAGGTAAATTACCGACTATGCTGGGAAAGCCTTTGGCCCATCAATGGTGGTACAGTGGTAAACATAGCTGCTTCCAAGCACTTGGCCCCTGTTAGATTTCCGGCCATCTGAGTCATTTTCTTCCAGTGAGAGTACACTGTTGCTAAGTTTTGAAGTCAGATAGTAAGCAGAAAGGCAGCAAATGTCCAATATTTCCACTGTGACTGGTTGTATAGTGGTGCGAGGAGTTTTTCCAAGCTTAATTTCTAAACTTCACGGTTGCATTTCACAGTACTATACAAGTGCATAAACAAATCTGCATCTATCGTTTTTTTGTCAAATTTCTTCTTTTATTTACAAATCTCGAAGAAAGGTAGACATTCTGTGGACATTCTGTGGACATTTTGTGAACACTGCATTCATGTGATCACATGATGCGTTCATGTGTTCCTATGATGCGTTCATTTGTTCCATGATGCGTTCATGTGTTCCTATGATGCGTTCATGTGTTCCATAATGCGTTCATGTGTTCCCATGATGCGTTCATGTGTTCCTATGATGCGTTCATGTGTTCCATGATGCGTTCATGTGTTCCATGATGCTTTCAAGTGTTCCCATGATGCGTTCTTGTGTTCCATGATGCGTTCATGTGTTCCTATGATGCGTTCATGTGTTCCATGATGCTTTCATGTGTTCCTATGATGCGTTCATGTGTTCCATGATGCTTTCAAGTGTTCCCATGATGCGTTCTTGTGTTCCATGATGCGTTCATGTGTTCCATGATGCGTTCAAGTGTTCCCATGATGCGTTCATGTGATCACATGATGCGTTCATGTGTTCCATGATGCGTTCTTGTGTTCCATGATGCGTTCAAGTGTTCCCATGATGCGTTCATGTGTTCCATGATGCTTTCATGTGTTCGTATGATGCGTTCATGTGTTCCATGATGCTTTCAAGTGTTCCCATGATGCGTTCTTGTGTTCCATGATGCGTTCATGTGTTCCATAATGCGTTCATGTGTTCCCATGATGCGTTCATGTGTTCCATGATGCTTTCATGTGTTCCATGATGCGTTCAAGTGTTCCATGATGCGTTCTTGTGTTCCATGATGCGTTCATGTGTTCCTATGATGCGTTCATGTGTTCCATGATGCTTTCATGTGTTCCATGATGCGTTCTTGTGTTCCATGATGCGTTCATGTGTTCCTATGATGCGTTCATGTGTTCCATGATGCTTTCATGTGTTCCTATGATGCGTTCAAGTGTACCATGATGCTTTCAAGTGTTCCCATGATGCGTTCTTGTTTTCCATGATGCGTTCTTGTGTTCCATGATGCGTTCATGTGTGCCTATGATGCGTTCATGTGATCACATGATGCGTTCATGTGTTCCATGATGCGTTCTTGTGTTCCATGATGCGTTCATGTGTGCCTATGATGCGTTCATGTGTTCCATAATGCGTTCATGTGTTCCCATGATGCGTTCATGTGTTCCTATGATGCGTTCATGTGTTCCATGATGCGTTCATGTGTTCCATGATGCGTTCAAGTGTTCCCATGATGCGTTCATGTGATCACATGATGCGTTCATGTGTTCCTATGATGCGTTCATGTGTTCCATGATGCTTTCAAGTGTTCCCATGATGCGTTCTTGTGTTCCATGATGCGTTCATGTGTTCCATAATGCGTTCATGTGTTCCCATGATGCGTTCATGTGTTCCATGATGCTTTCATGTGTTCCATGATGCGTTCAAGTGTTCCCATGATGCGTTCATGTGATCACATGATGCGTTCATGTGTTCCATGATGCGTTCTTGTGTTCCATGATGCGTTCTTGTGTTCCATGATGCGTTCATGTGTTCCTATGATGCGTTCATGTGTTCCATGATGCTTTCAAGTGTTCCCATGATGCGTTCTTGTGTTCCATGATGCGTTCATGTGTTCCATAATGTGTTCATGTGTTCCCATGATGCGTTCATGTGTTCCATGATGCTTTCATGTGTTCCATGATGTGTTCAAGTGTTCCCATGATGCGTTCATGTGATCACATGATTCGTTCATGTGTTCCATGATGCGTTCTTGTGTTCCATGATGCGTTCTTGTGTTCCATGAAGCGTTCATGTGTTCCTATGATGCGTTCATGTGTTCCATGATGCTTTCATGTGTTCCTATGATGCGTTCATGTGTTCCATGATGCTTTCAAGTGTTCCCATGATGCGTTCTTGTGTTCCATGATGCGTTCATGTGTTCCATGATGCTTTCAAGTGTTCCCATGATGCGTTCTTGTGTTCCATGATGCGTTCATGTGTTCCTATGATGCGTTCATGTGTTCCATGATGCTTTCATGTGTTCCTATGATGCGTTCATGTGTTCCATGATGCTTTCAAGTGTTCCCATGATGCGTTCTTGTGTTCCATGATGCGTTCATGTGTTCCATGATGCGTTCAAGTGTTCCCATGATGCGTTCATGTGATCACATGATGCGTTCATGTGTTCCATGATGCGTTCTTGTGTTCCATGATGCGTTCATGTGTTCCTATGATGCGTTCATGTGTTCCATGATGCTTTCATGTGTTCCTATGATGCGTTCATGTGTTCCATGATGCTTTCAAGTGTTCCCATGATGCGTTCTTGTGTTCCATGATGCGTTCATGTGTTCCATAATGCGTTCATGTGTTCCCATGATGCGTTCATGTGTTCCTATGATGCGTTCATGTGTTCCATGATGCTTTCATGTGTTCCTATGATGCGTTCATGTGTTCCATGATGCTTTCAAGTGTTCCCATGATGCGTTCTTGTGTTCCATGATGCGTTCATGTGTTCCATAATGCGTTCATGTGCTCCCATGATGCGTTCATGTGTTCCATGATGCGTTCATGTGTTCCATGATGCGTTCATGTGTTCCACGATGCTTTCATGTGTTCCTATGATGCGTTCATGTGTTCCATGATGCTTTCAAGTGTTCCCATGATGCGTTCTTGTGTTCCTATGATGCGTTCATGTGTTCCATGATGCGTTCAAGTGTTCCCATGATGCGTTCATGTGATCACATGATGCGTTCATGTGTTCCATGATGCGTTCTTGTGTTCCATGATGCGTTCTTGTGTTCCATGATGCGTTCATGTGTTCCCATGATGCGTTCTTGTGTTCCATGATGCGTTCATGTGTTCCATGATGCGTTCAAGTGTTCCCATGATGCGTTCATGTGATCACATGATGCGTTCATGTGTTCCATGATGCGTTCTTGTGTTCCATGATGCGTTCATGTGTTCCTATGATGCGTTCATGTGTTCCATGATGCTTTCATGTGTTCCTATGATGCGTTCATGTGTTCCATGATGCTTTCAAGTGTTCCCATGATGCGTTCTTGTGTTCCATGATGCGTTCATGTGTTCCATAATGCGTTCATGTGTTCCCATGATGCGTTCAGGTGTTCCATGATGCTTTCATGTGTTCCATGACGCGTTCAAGTGTTCCCATGATGCGTTCATGTGATCACATGATGCGTTCATGTGTTCCATGATGCGTTCTTGTGTTCCATGATGCGTTCTTGTGTTCCATGATGCGTTCATGTGTTCCATGATGCTTTCATGTGTTCCTATGATGCGTTCATGTGTTCCATGATGCTTTCAAGTGTTCCCACGATGCGTTCTTGTGTTCCATGATGCGTTCATGTGTTCCATAATGTGTTCATGTGTTCCCATGATGCGTTCATGTGTTCCATGATGCTTTCATGTGTTCCATGATGTGTTCAAGTGTTCCCATGATGCGTTCATGTGATCACATGATTCGTTCTTGTGTTCCATGATGCGTTCATGTGTTCCATGATGCGTTCAAGTGTTCCCATGATGCTTTCATG
>NC_136547.1:4207500-4215000 GCF_910591455.1 Pholis gunnellus | reverse complement strand
ATGCGTTCATGTGTTCCATGATGCTTTCAAGTGTTCCCATGATGCGTTCTTGTGTTCCATGATGCGTTCATGTGTTCCATAATGCGTTCATGTGTTCCCATAATGCGTTCATGTGTTCCCATGATGCGTTCATGTGTTCCTATGATGCGTTCATGTGTTCCATGATGCTTTCAAGTGTTCCCATGATGCGTTCTTGTGTTCCATGATGCGTTCATGTGTTCCATAATGCGTTCATGTGTTCCCATGATGCGTTCATGTGTTCCTATGATGCATTCATGTGTTCCATGATGCGTTCATGTGATCACATGATGCGTTCATGTGTTCCTATGATGCGTTCATGTGTTCCATGATGCGTGGATTCAAACCCAGGTTCAAACCCTGCCAACAACGAAAGACACTTTGTGGCCTCACCATAGAACCTCCATGCTGAGACATTTCAGGTTCTGCTTAGAAAAAGGCTCAAAGTTGATGGTCTGACACAAATTATTGATTGAGCAAACACTTCCATGTGTATTTTGTCACATTGTAAAGCTCAACTTCCTGGACAATATTGTATAATGTCACAGGTAGATGAAGTGAGCCATCCCCTCCAATGTACCTCCTTTCACTTTATCAATGCAGGGCTCTTTTCAGTCTCAATGCCCAGTTAAATTACCGACTATGCTGGGAAAGCCTTTGGCCCATCAATGGTGGTAGACATTCTGGTAGAATGTTCCATGATGCATTCAAGGTAGACATTCTGTGGACATTCTGTGGACATTTTGTGAACATTTTTGGGGGATGTAGCTCAGTGGTAGAGCGCGTGCTTCGCATGTATGAGGCCCGGGGTTCAATTCCCCGCATCTCCATCAGGTCTTATGGTCACTGTTAAAGAAGTATTTAGTTAAGAAACTTGGCATTCAAAACATACGTCGAGCAAATGAAAGAATGCACCAAGTATCACTCAGGCAAGCAAAGTTGAACAACTGTGTTACAGAAAAGTGTGCTTTAGTAATTGACTTTTTCAGCCAATGAGACAGTTCTTCGAATTTTTGAAAGTTGGTTTAATACTATCCCGTGTGTTGTTGTGGCCGAGTGGTTAAGGCGATGGACTAGAAATCCATTGGGGTCTCCCCGCGCAGGTTCAAACCCTGCCAACAACGAAAGACACTTTGTGGCCTCACCATAGAACTTCCATGCTGAGACATTTCAGGTTCTGCTTAGAAAAAGGCTCAAAGTTGATGGTCTGACACAAATTATTGATTGAGCAAACACTTCCATGTGTATTTTGTCACATTGTAAAGCTCAACTTCCTGGACAATATTGTATAATGTCACAGGTAGATGAAGTGAGCCATCCCCTCCAATGTACCTCCTTTCACTTTATCAATGTAGGGCTCTTTTCAGTCTCAATGCCCAGGTAAATTACCGACTATGCTGGGAAAGCCTTTGGCCCATCAATGGTGGTACAGTGGTAAACATAGCTGCTTCCAAGCACTTGGCCCCTGTTAGATTTCCGGCCATCTGAGTCATTTTCTTCCAGTGAGAGTACACTGTTGCTAAGTTTTGAAGTCAGATAGTAAGCAGAAAGGCAGCAAATGTCCAAGCTTAATTTCTAAACTTCACGGTTGCATTTCACAGTACTATACAAGTGCATAAACAAATCTGCATCTATCGTTTTTTTGTCATATATCTTCCTTTATTTACACATCGCGAAGAAAGGTAGACATTCTGTGGACATTCTGTGGACATTTTGTGAATACTGCATTCATGTGATCACATGATGCGTTCATGTGTTCCTATGATGCGTTCATTTGTTCCATGATGCGTTCATGTGTTCCCATGATGCGTTCATGTGTTCCTATGATGCGTTCATGTGTTCCATGATGCGTTCATGTGTTCCATGATGCGTTCAAGTGTTCCCATGATGCGTTCATGTGATCACATGATGCGTTCATGTGTTCCATGATGCGTTCTTGTGTTCCATGATGCGTTCATGTGTTCCTATGATGCGTTCATGTGTTCCATGATGCTTTCATGTGTTCCTATGATGCGTTCATGTTTTCCATGATGCTTTCAAGTGTTCCCATGATGCGTTCTTGTGTTCCATGATGCGTTCATGTGTTCCATAATTCGTTCATGTGTTCCCATGATGCGTTCATGTGTTCCATAATGCGTTCATGTGTTCCATGATGCTTTCAAGTGTTCCTATGATGCGTTCATGTGTTCCATGATGCTTTCAAGTGTTCCCATGATGCGTTCTTGTGTTCCTATGATGCGTTCATGTGTTCCATGATGCTTTCAAGTGTTCCCATGATGCGTTCTTGTGTTCCATGATGCGTTCATGTGTTCCATAATGCGTTCATGTGTTCCCATAATGCGTTCATGTGTTCCCATGATGCGTTCATGTGTTCCTATGATGCGTTCATGTGTTCCATGATGCTTTCAAGTGTTCCCATGATGCGTTCTTGTGTTCCATGATGCGTTCATGTGTTCCATAATGCGTTCATGTGTTCCCATGATGCGTTCATGTGTTCCTATGATGCATTCATGTGTTCCATGATGCGTTCATGTGATCACATGATGCGTTCATGTGTTCCATGATGCGTGGATTCAAACCCAGGTTCAAACCCTGCCAACAACGAAAGACACTTTGTGGCCTCACCATAGAACCTCCATGCTGAGACATTTCAGGTTCTGCTTAGAAAAAGGCTCAAAGTTGATGGTCTGACACAAATTATTGATTGAGCAAACACTTCCATGTGTATTTTGTCACATTGTAAAGCTCAACTTCCTGGACAATATTGTATAATGTCACAGGTAGATGAAGTGAGCCATCCCCTCCAATGTACCTCCTTTCACTTTATCAATGCAGGGCTCTTTTCAGTCTCAATGCCCAGGTAAATTACCGACTATGCTGGGAAAGCCTTTGGCCCATCAATGGTGGTAGACATTCTGGTAGAATGTTCCATGATGCATTCAAGGTAGACATTCTGTGGACATTCTGTGGACATTTTGTGAACATTTTTGGGGGATGTAGCTCAGTGGTAGAGCGCGTGCTTCGCATGTATGAGGCCCGGGGTTCAATCCCCCGCATCTCCATCAGGTCTTATGGTCACTGTTAAAGAAGTATTTAGTTAAGAAACTTGGCATTCAAAACATACGTCGAGCAAATGAAAGAATGCACCAAGTATCACTCAGGCAAGCAAAGTTGAACAACTGTGTTACAGAAAAGTGTGCTTTAGTAATTGACTTTTTCAGCCAATGAGACAGTTCTTCGAATTTTTGAAAGTTGGTTTAATACTATCCCGTGTGTTGTTGTGGCCGAGTGGTTAAGGCGATGAACTAGAAATCCATTGGGGTCTCCCCGCGCAGGTTCAAACCCTGCCAACAACGAAAGACACTTTGTGGCCTCACCATAGAACTTCCATGCTGAGACATTTCAGGTTCTGCTTAGAAAAAGGCTCAAAGTTGATGGTCTGACACAAATTATTGATTGAGCAAACACTTCCATGTGTATTTTGTCACATTGTAAAGCTCAACTTCCTGGACAATATTGTATAATGTCACAGGTAGATGAAGTGAGCCATCCCCACCAATGTACCTCCTTTCACTCTTCAACTCCGCGAGGACGCCGGCGCCCGCGATCCCCTCCATTTCCGTTCTTACGACTTGCTTACGAAAATTACGTCACAAAACATGGCAAAAATAAATAAAATAAATCCCAGCATGCAAAGAAACGTGTTTTTTGCGAAGAAAGCATCGGTTTTCTTTAATTCCTCACGGATTTTTCACAAAAGGAGCCCAAACACACACTGTCCAAAGTTGCCATGACCGCTGCAAGTCGGGTCTTGCAGCATTTTGACGGCGAAAGATACAGTATAGACCCGATTTTACGAGTAAATGTGCTAGCGGATGCTACCATGGAGCTAGCGGCTGGTATAAAACAGTGGTATAAATAGGACAAACCGAGCGCATCATTGATATAAGCAGTCAGCCGACGTGGTCAGTTTTTCTCTTTTTATTTTGACTTCTAAGGCCCACTGCTCTGTTTCTGTATGACCTACAGGTCTACAGACACTTTCACTAGGTTCCTTAGGGGGTTTTCTTTCAAGACAGACCTCATTTATGCATATAGTCAAAGTGGTTCAGAAGATACAGGCAATTTAATTTGGGTATGTCATTTTATTTTGTTGCTCCAAAATGGGGGGGGGAGTGGAAGAGGTTATCAATGTAGGGCTCTTTTCAGTCTCAATGCCCAGGTAAATTACCGACTATGCTGGGAAAGCCTTTGGCCCATCAATGGTGGTACAGTGGTAAACATAGCTGCTTCCAAGCACTTGGCCCCTGTTAGATTTCCGGCCATCTGAGTCATTTTCTTCCAGTGAGAGTACACTGTTGCTAAGTTTTGAAGTCAGATAGTAAGCAGAAAGGCAGCAAATGTCCAATATTTCCACTGTGACTGGTTGTATAGTGGTGCGAGGAGTTTTTCCAAGCTTAATTTCTAAACTTCACGGTTGCATTTCACAGTACTATACAAGTGCATAAACAAATCTGCATCTATCGTTTTTTTGTCATATATCTTCCTTTATTTACAAATCTCGAAGAAAGGTAGACATTCTGTGGACATTCTGTGGACATTTTGTGAACATTTTTGGGGGATGTAGCTCAGTGGTAGAGCGCGTGCTTTGCATGTATGAGCCCCGGGGTTCAATCCCCCGCATCTCCATCAGGTCTTATGGTCACTCTTAAAGAAGTATTTAGTTAAGAAACTTGGCATTCAAAACATACGTCGAGCAAATGAAAGAATGCACCAAGTATCACTCAGGCAAGCAAAGTTGAACAACTGTGTTACAGAAAAGTGTGCTTTTGTAATTGACTTTTTCAGCCAATGAGACAGTTCTTCGAATTTTTGAAAGTTGGTTTAATACTATCCCGTGTGTTGTTGTGGCCGAGTGGTTAAGGCGATGGACTAGAAATCCATTGGGGTCTCCCCGCGCAGGTTCAAACCCTGCCAACAACGAAAGACACTTTGTGGCCTCACCATAGAACCTCCATGCTGAGACATTTCAGGTTCTGCTTAGAAAAAGGCTCAAAGTTGATGGTCTGACACAAATTATTGATTGAGCAAACACTTCCATGTGTATTTTGTCACATTGTAAAGCTCAACTTCCTGGACAATATTGTATAATGTCACAGGTAGATGAAGTGAGCCATCCCCTCCAATGTACCTCCTTTCACTTTATCAATGCAGGGCTCTTTTCAGTCTCAATGCCCAGGTAAATTACCGACTATGCTGGGAAAGCCTTTGGCCCATCAATGGTGGTAGACATTCTGGTAGAATGTTCCATGATGCATTCAAGGTAGACATTCTGTGGACATTCTGTGGACATTTTGTGAACATTTTTGGGGGATGTAGCTCAGTGGTAGAGCGCGTGCTTCGCATGTATGAGGCCCGGGGTTCAATTCCCCGCATCTCCATCAGGTCTTATGGTCACTGTTAAAGAAGTATTTAGTTAAGAAACTTGGCATTCAAAACATACGTCGAGCAAATGAAAGAATGCACCAAGTATCACTCAGGCAAGCAAAGTTGAACAACTGTGTTACAGAAAAGTGTGCTTTAGTAATTGACTTTTTCAGCCAATGAGACAGTTCTTCGAATTTTTGAAAGTTGGTTTAATACTATCCCGTGTGTTGTTGTGGCCGAGTGGTTAAGGCGATGGACTAGAAATCCATTGGGGTCTCCCCGCGCAGGTTCAAACCCTGCCAACAACGAAAGACACTTTGTGGCCTCACCATAGAACTTCCATGCTGAGACATTTCAGGTTCTGCTTAGAAAAAGGCTCAAAGTTGATGGTCTGACACAAATTATTGATTGAGCAAACACTTCCATGTGTATTTTGTCACATTGTAAAGCTCAACTTCCTGGACAATATTGTATAATGTCACAGGTAGATGAAGTGAGCCATCCCCTCCAATGTACCTCCTTTCACTTTATCAATGTAGGGCTCTTTTCAGTCTCAATGCCCAGGTAAATTACCGACTATGCTGGGAAAGCCTTTGGCCCATCAATGGTGGTACAGTGGTAAACATAGCTGCTTCCAAGCACTTGGCCCCTGTTAGATTTCCGGCCATCTGAGTCATTTTCTTCCAGTGAGAGTACACTGTTGCTAAGTTTTGAAGTCAGATAGTAAGCAGAAAGGCAGCAAATGTCCAAGCTTAATTTCTAAACTTCACGGTTGCATTTCACAGTACTATACAAGTGCATAAACAAATCTGCATCTATCGTTTTTTTGTCATATATCTTCCTTTATTTACACATCGCGAAGAAAGGTAGACATTCTGTGGACATTCTGTGGACATTTTGTGAATACTGCATTCATGTGATCACATGATGCGTTCATGTGTTCCTATGATGCGTTCATTTGTTCCATGATGCGTTCATGTGTTCCCATGATGCGTTCATGTGTTCCTATGATGCGTTCATGTGTTCCATGATGCGTTCATGTGTTCCATGATGCGTTCAAGTGTTCCCATGATGCGTTCATGTGATCACATGATGCGTTCATGTGTTCCATGATGCGTTCTTGTGTTCCATGATGCGTTCATGTGTTCCTATGATGCGTTCATGTGTTCCATGATGCTTTCATGTGTTCCTATGATGCGTTCATGTGTTCCATGATGCTTTCAAGTGTTCCCATGATGCGTTCTTGTGTTCCTATGATGCGTTCATGTGTTCCATGATGCTTTCAAGTGTTCCCATGATGCGTTCTTGTGTTCCATGATGCGTTCATGTGTTCCATAATGCGTTCATGTGTTCCCATAATGCGTTCATGTGTTCCCATGATGCGTTCATGTGTTCCTATGATGCGTTCATGTGTTCCATGATGCTTTCAAGTGTTCCCATGATGCGTTCTTGTGTTCCATGATGCGTTCATGTGTTCCATAATGCGTTCATGTGTTCCCATGATGCGTTCATGTGTTCCTATGATGCATTCATGTGTTCCATGATGCGTTCATGTGATCACATGATGCGTTCATGTGTTCCATGATGCGTGGATTCAAACCCAGGTTCAAACCCTGCCAACAACGAAAGACACTTTGTGGCCTCACCATAGAACCTCCATGCTGAGACATTTCAGGTTCTGCTTAGAAAAAGGCTCAAAGTTGATGGTCTGACACAAATTATTGATTGAGCAAACACTTCCATGTGTATTTTGTCACATTGTAAAGCTCAACTTCCTGGACAATATTGTATAATGTCACAGGTAGATGAAGTGAGCCATCCCCTCCAATGTACCTCCTTTCACTTTATCAATGCAGGGCTCTTTTCAGTCTCAATGCCCAGGTAAATTACCGACTATGCTGGGAAAGCCTTTGGCCCATCAATGGTGGTAGACATTCTGGTAGAATGTTCCATGATGCATTCAAGGTAGACATTCTGTGGACATTCTGTGGACATTTTGTGAACATTTTTGGGGGATGTAGCTCAGTGGTAGAGCGCGTGCTTCGCATGTATGAG
>NC_136547.1:4197500-4202500 GCF_910591455.1 Pholis gunnellus | reverse complement strand
ACTTCACGGTTGCATTTCACAGTACTATACAAGTGCATAAACAAATCTGCATCTATCGTTTTTTTGTCATATATCTTCCTTTATTTACAAATCTCGAAGAAAGGTAGACATTCTGTGGACATTCTGTGGACATTTTGTGAACATTTTTGGGGGATGTAGCTCAGTGGTAGAGTGCGTGCTTTGCATGTATGAGGCCCGGGGTTCAATCCCCCGCATCTCCATCAGGTCTTATGGTCACTCTTAAAGAAGTATTTAGTTAAGAAACTTGGCATTCAAAACATACGTCGAGCAAATGAAAGAATGCACCAAGTATCACTCAGGCAAGCAAAGTTGAACAACTGTGTTACAGAAAAGTGTGCTTTTGTAATTGACTTTTTCAGCCAATGAGACAGTTCTTCGAATTTTTGAAAGTTGGTTTAATACTATCCCGTGTGTTGTTGTGGCCGAGTGGTTAAGGCGATGGACTAGAAATCCATTGGGGTCTCCCCGCGGGAAGCCGTGTATAGTTGGCATACGCTGACAGCCAATGAAATTGCAGCATGTTCAAATGCCGTCCAGGGCAAGCCATATAGTTGGCATTCGCTGACAGCCAATGAAATTGCATCATGTTCAAAGTCCAAAATCCATTTTCACAGCGCTGGTTTCAGCTCCTGGACGCAGGCTCGAGTCTCAGTTGGGTCTAAGCCACACATCAATGATAAAGAGCTATTTATAAATCAAGAAATGTTTATCCAACTTTGTTGTTTACTGATTATCACTAGATTGTATTGGCAGATAGATTATCAAGTACTTGACTTATTTATGTCTATTAACCCATTATATTGCAGTTTTCCTAATTATGAACATTTAAATTGCAATAACTTAATTACTTCAATTAAATATGTATTTGCTGTTCGCTGATTCACTTATTAATGAGACATGTAGACATTAGTGAACAAAAAATAATTTATTAAACACAACAGGGACAGTAAATGTTGAACACAGAGCCCATAGTGCAAATACACAACACAAATATGTAGAACAAATACAAAAATGAATCCACCTCTCACCTAGTCAGACAAGAATAAACAGAGCAAATCAGTACGATTTTGGGTGCGTCCTGATTTAATCTTTTTGACATGAAAAACATTCTAATACTAACATTGATCTCTCTGTGCAGGTGACAGTTGACCGGGCTCTGCAGACGTCTCAGGAGAAATCAGGGGTCCTCTGACACCACAGAGAATATTAAACATGTTGTTATTATTATTGACAGTAACATGAAGCAAGAATGTAACATGACATCTACACTGTAGTCCGTGAAACTCAGCAAGCTGGACACTGGAGTGCCGCCTACTTTTTGTCTGAATACAGTGCAGCAGTAACTTTAAAGAATTAACAACAGTTTTGATGGGACACTACATTTAGGATATTTTAAGATGCAAATAATACACACCAGGAACTGCGACAGTCGCCTCTGTTGATGGACGAGCCGCTCCTTCTGGCAGCAGACACATGAGCTCCTGGGGAACAGGCTCAGGTCTCTCTACAGAGCAGCGGCTGCAAGGAGAGAAGGATCACAAAACACAATCAATGGTTTATAATGTTATGAGCACAGTGAATATGACAGATATGTTTAAATGTTGGATGCATTTACCATCTACTTGTGAACCCTTCAGATGAGTTGGTGCAGCAGATGGTTCTACAACGGAAAAAACCTTGTAAGTCATTTATATGTTGACAATATAGAAACACTATGTTAGTATTGTTACTTCACCTTTCTCAGCCTTATCCAATGAAACAGACTGTTTCTCACATTAATATATAAAGATTATACTTCATTCATACGTGTTTGTGTTTCAATGGTTAATATTCAGTCGCCAGTCATTGTGATGTAACCTAGTAGGCAGGTGAAGCAACACGGCACACTTCATACACATGCATTCAGTAGTTAGTAACACAGCAGCCTCATACATACATGTTGTTTCTTTTTATCCATATAAGAAAACTAAGAGTGATACGTACCCTCATCATGACTGGTATCAGTTCATAGTCACTAGGACAACAAGCAGAACACCAAAACATGAGACAGAACGCTTCAAGTCTTCATGTGGGAGAAGAAGTCATGGTCCCACGGCAGAATGTTTTTGGTTAAAAACCTCTTTTTGTTCCTGAAGCCTGCTGTTGTCTGGCTGTTGATGATGATGATGATGCAGAAACAGCTGTTAACCACAAACAAAAAACACATCATATATACTGAATAGAATACACGGTTAATAGCAAACCGGCTGAACTGTAACGGTCTTTAAATCTTCAGGTGGTAGAAACAAGGAAATAAAAGACAGCAAACGTTTCCTCACAGATCTGCACATGTTGCTTTGAAGGAGAGATCCTCAGCATCCTTCTCTTCATCTTCATCTCCATCCATCACTGAGATGCAAACAGAAAAGAATCAGAATATCATTAGATGAATATCTTCTTGTATAATGTAATGAACAACATTATTTTAACAGTGATGGAGAAAGTCTACACATCTTGTACTTCACGAAAAAAATATGTATGAATACCACCACATGGTGTAAATATTCGAAGTAAAAGTCCTGCATTCAAATCTTACTAACTCAATGTCTGACTGAAGTAAAAGTACAAAAAATAAACTTTAAGGAGCAAAAATAAAAAGTAGTCATGATGCAGAATATTATAAATGATATTATTATAATTATTGAGGTATTAATGTGTTCATCACTTTAAAGACTGTATATACTGCTGGTAGTTTAATCTGTAATAACACATAATTTATTAGTTGAGTATATCTTTAATCTGCTAAGTAACTAGTAACTAATGCTGTCAAACACACGTGGAGCATTTAAAGTACATAACTATGAACTACATGAATTAATAACGATACGTGACGTGATACAACGGAGACGTGCGTGTTTATTTAACGTTAACGTGATTCACATGAAGCACCGGGTCCGGTCATAGCTTGTTGTTCTTTCGTTACGTGTCCGTAAAGTAACGTCCAGAGTATATCTGACGTTAACCGGCCGCAAGTCCGCCTCGATATTCACTGACGTACAGTAGTAAATGCTAACTTACTTCATTTGAATGCACGTTCGTGTTAACTTGATACTTTTGGTCACAAAAACGCATCAAAGTTGGACGTGAACGGCTCCAGATTACGTTACGTTAGCGTGTAAATTAAGGAACTCATACAGAAGTCCGACTTCGACACAATAACACAAAATGTACTTTATCTTTATAGCTTTCAAGTGAATATCAGACAGCCCAGACTAATTATCATGACATTTTAATTCATTGTTATTCATTTTAATGACTTACCGTTTAACGTAGTCACAGCGAAGAGCTCCAGAAAATGCGGGCTGTCGATGCTTTTTCCAGGCTGCGACTGACTGACAAACACCGGAGAAAGTCTGTCACTCTCAAAACGGCACCACAGCGCCGCTGGTGGCCAAAAATATATTACTTCCGTAGCAGTTTAGTGCTACCATTGAAAATGAATGGGAAACGGTTTAGGGATTTTTAGCTAAAGAATCCCCGGGTGCCGCGCGGAGGGGCGCAGGTTCAAACCCTGCCAACAACGAAAGACACTTTGTGGCCTCACCATAGAACTTCCATGCTGAGACATTTCAGGTTCTGCTTAGAAAAAGGCTCAAAGTTGATGGTCTGACACAAATTATTGATTGAGCAAACACTTCCATGTGTATTTTGTCACATTGTAAAGCTCAACTTCCTGGACAATATTGTATAATGTCACAGGTAGATGAAGTGAGCCATCCCCACAATTGTACCTCCTTTCACTCTTCAACTCCGCGAGGACGCCGGCGCCCGCGATCCCCTCCATTTCCGTTCTTACGACTTGCTTACGAAAATTACGTCACAAAACATGGCAAAAATAAATAAAATAAATCCCAGCATGCAAAGAAACGTGTTTTTTGCGAAGAAAGCATCGGTTTTCTTTAATTCCTCACGGATTTTTCACAAAAGGAGCCCAAACACACACTGTCCAAAGTTGCCATGACCGCTGCAAGTCGGGTCTTGCAGCATTTTGACGGCGAAAGATACAGTATAGACCCGATTTTACGAGTAAATGTGCTAGCGGATGCTACCATGGAGCTAGCGGCTGGTATAAAACAGTGGTATAAATAGGACAAACCGAGCGCATCATTGATATAAGCAGTCAGCCGACGTGGTCAGTTTTTCTCTTTTTATTTTTACTTCTAAGGCCCACTGCTCTGTTTCTGTATGACCTACAGGTCTACAGACACTTTCACTAGGTTCCTTAGGGGTTTTTCTTTCAAGACAGACCTCATTTATGCATATAGTCAAAGTGGTTCAGAAGATACAGGCAATTTAATTTGGGTATGTCATTTTATTTTGTTGCTCCAAAATGGGGGGGGAGTGGAAGAGGTTATCAATGTAGGGCTCTTTTCAGTCTCAATGCCCAGGTAAATTACCGACTATGCTGGGAAAGCCTTTGGCCCATCAATGGTGGTACAGTGGTAAACATAGCTGCTTCCAAGCACTTGGCCCCTGTTAGATTTCCGGCCATCTGAGTCATTTTCTTCCAGTGAGAGTACACTGTTGCTAAGTTTTGAAGTCAGATAGTAAGCAGAAAGGCAGCAAATGTCCAATATTTCCACTGTGACTGGTTGTATAGTGGTGCGAGGAGTTTTTCCAAGCTTAATTTCTAAACTTCACGGTTGCATTTCACAGTACTATACAAGTGCATAAACAAATCTGCATCTATCGTTTTTTTGTCATATATCTTCCTTTATTTACAAATCTCGAAGAAAGGTAGACATTCTGTGGACATTCTGTGGACATTTTGTGAACATTTTTGGGGGATGTAGCTCAGTGGTAGAGCGCGTGCTTTGCATGTATGAGGCCCGGGGTTCAATCCCCCGCATCTCCATCAGGTCTTATGGTCACTCTTAAAGAAGTATTTAGTTAAGAAACTTGGCATTCAAAACATACGTCGAGCAAATGAAAGAATGCAC
>NC_136547.1:4160000-4192500 GCF_910591455.1 Pholis gunnellus | reverse complement strand
TTGGGGTCTCCCCGCGCAGGTTCAAACCCTGCCAACAACGAAAGACACTTTGTGGCCTCACCATAGAACTTCCATGCTGAGACATTTCAGGTTCTGCTTAGAAAAAGGCTCAAAGTTGATGGTCTGACACAAATTATTGATTGAGCAAACACTTCCATGTGTATTTTGTCACATTGTAAAGCTCAACTTCCTGGACAATATTGTATAATGTCACAGGTAGATGAAGTGAGCCATCCCCTCCAATGTACCTCCTTTCACTCTTCAACTCCGCGAGGACGCCGGCGCCCGCGATCCCCTCCCTCTCCGTTCTTACGACTTGTTTACGAAAATTACGTCACAAAACATGGCAAAAAAAAATAAAATAAATCCCAGCATGCAAAGAAACGTGTTTTTTGCGAAGAAAGCATCGGTTTTCTTTAATTCCTCACGGATTTTTCACAAAAGGAGCCCAAACACACACTGTCCAAAGTTGCCATGACCGCTGCAAGTCGGGTCTTGCAGCATTTTGACGGCGAAAGATACAGTATAGACCCGATTTTACGAGTAAATGTGCTAGCGGATGCTACCATGGAGCTAGCGGCTGGTATAAAACAGTGGTATAAATAGGACAAACCGAGCTCATCATTGATATAAGCAGTCAGCCGACGTGGTCAGTTTTTCTCTTTTTATTTTGACTTCTAAGGCCCACTGCTCTGTTTCTGTATGACCTACAGGTCTACAGACACTTTCACTAGGTACCTTAGGGGGTTTTCTTTCAAGACAGACCTCATTTATGCATATAGTCAAAGTGGTTCAGAAGATACAGGCAATTTAATTTGGGTATGTCATTTTATTTTGTTGCTCCAAAATGGGGGGGGAGTGGAAGAGGTTATCAATGTAGGGCTCTTTTCAGTCTCAATGCCCAGGTAAATTACCGACTATGCTGGGAAAGCCTTTGGCCCATCAATAGTGGTACAGTGGTAAACATAGCTGCTTCCAAGCACTTGGCCCCTGTTAGATTTCCGGCCATCTGAGTCATTTTCTTCCAGTGAGAGTACACTGTTGCTAAGTTTTGAAGTCAGATAGTAAGCAGAAAGGCAGCAAATGTCCAATATTTCCACTGTGACTGGTTGTATAGTGGTGCGAGGAGTTTTTCCAAGCTTAATTTCTAAACTTCACGGTTGCATTTCACAGTACTATACAAGTGCATAAACAAATCTGCATCTATCGTTTTTTTGTCATATATCTTCCTTTATTTACAAATCTCGAAGAAAGGTAGACATTCTGTGGACATTCTGTGGACATTTTGTGAACATTTTTGGGGGATGTAGCTCAGTGGTAGAGCGCGTGCTTCGCATGTATGAGGCCCGGGGTTCAATCCCCCGCATCTCCATCAGGTCTTATGGTCACTCTTAAAGAAGTATTTAGTTAAGAAACTTGGCATTCAAAACATACGTCGAGCAAATGAAAGAATGCACCAAGTATCACTCAGGCAAGCAAAGTTGAAGAACTGTGTTACAGAAAAGTGTGCTTTAGTAATTGACTTTTTCAGCCAATGAGACAATTCTTCGAATTTCTGAAAGTTGGTTTAATACTATCCCGTGTGTTGTTGTGGCCGAGTGGTTAAGGCGATGGACTAGAAATCCATTGTGGTCTTCCCGCGCAGGTTCAAACCCTGCCAACAACGAAAGACACTTTGTGGCCTCACCATAGAACCTCCATGCTGAGACATTTCAGGTTCTGCTTAGAAAAAGAGCAGGCTCAAAGTTGATGGTCTGACACAAATTATTGATTGAGCAAACACTTCCATGTGTATTTTGTCACATTGTAAAGCTCAACTTCCTGGACAATATTGTATAATGTCACAGGTAGATGAAGTCAGCCATCCCCTCCAATGTACCTCCTTTCACTTTATCAATGTAGGGCTCTTTTCAGTCTCAATGCCCAGGTAAATTACCGACTATGCTGGGAAAGCCTTTGGCCCATCAATGGTGGTACAGTGGTAAACATAGCTGCTTCCAAGCACTTGGCCCCTGTTAGATTTCCGGCCATCTGAGTCATTTTCTTCCAGTGAGAGTACACTGTTGCTAAGTTTTGAAGTCAGATAGTAAGCAGAAAGGCAGCAAATGTCCAATATTTCCACTGTGACTGGTTGTATAGTGGTGCGAGGAGTTTTTCCAAGCTTAATTTCTAAACTTCACGGTTGCATTTCACAGTACTATACAAGTGCATAAACAAATCTGCATCTATCGTTTTTTTGTCGTATATCTTCCTTTATTTACAAATCTCGAAGAAAGGTAGACATTCTGTGGACATTCTGTGGACATTTTGTGAACATTTTTGGGGGATGTAGCTCAGTGGTAGAGCGCGTGCTTCGCATGTATGAGGCCCGGGGTTCAATCCCCCGCATCTCCATCAGGTCTTATGGTCACTCTTAAAGAAGTATTTAGTTAAGAAACTTGGCATTCAAAACATACGTCGAGCAAATGAAAGAATGCACCAAGTATCACTCAGGCAAGCAAAGTTGAAGAACTGTGTTACAGAAAAGTGTGCTTTAGTAATTGACTTTTTCAGCCAATGAGACAATTCTTCGAATTTCTGAAAGTTGGTTTAATACTATCCCGTGTGTTGTTGTGGCCGAGTGGTTAAGGCGATGGACTAGAAATCCATTGTGGTCTTCCCGCGCAGGTTCAAACCCTGCCAACAACGAAAGACACTTTGTGGCCTCACCATAGAACCTCCATGCTGAGACATTTCAGGTTCTGCTTAGAAAAAGAGCAGGCTCAAAGTTGATGGTCTGACACAAATTATTGATTGAGCAAACACTTCCATGTGTATTTTGTCACATTGTAAAGCTCAACTTCCTGGACAATATTGTATAATGTCACAGGTAGATGAAGTCAGCCATCCCCTCCAATGTACCTCCTTTCACTTTATCAATGTAGGGCTCTTTTCAGTCTCAATGCCCAGGTAAATTACCGACTATGCTGGGAAAGCCTTTGGCCCATCAATGGTGGTACAGTGGTAAACATAGCTGCTTCCAAGCACTTGGCCCCTGTTAGATTTCCGGCCATCTGAGTCATTTTCTTCCAGTGAGAGTACACTGTTGCTAAGTTTTGAAGTCAGATAGTAAGCAGAAAGGCAGCAAATGTCCAATATTTCCACTGTGACTGGTTGTATAGTGGTGCGAGGAGTTTTTCCAAGCTTAATTTCTAAACTTCACGGTTGCATTTCACAGTACTATACAAGTGCATAAACAAATCTGCATCTATCGTTTTTTTGTCGTATATCTTCCTTTATTTACAAATCTCGAAGAAAGGTAGACATTCTGTGGACATTCTGTGGACATTTTGTGAACATTTTTGGGGGATGTAGCTCAGTGGTAGAGCGCGTGCTTTGCATGTATGAGGCCCGGGGTTCAATCCCCCGCATCTCCATCAGGTCTTATGGTCACTCTTAAAGAAGTATTTAGTTAAGAAACTTGGCATTCAAAACATACGTCGAGCAAATGAAAGAATGCACCAAGTATCACTCAGGCAAGCAAAGTTGAACAACTGTGTTACAGAAAAGTGTGCTTTAGTAATTGACTTTTTCAGCCAATGAGACAGTTCTTCGAATTTTTGAAAGTTGGTTTAATACTATCCCGTGTGTTGTTGTGGCCGAGTGGTTAGGGCGATGGGCTAGAAATCCATTGGGGTCTCCCCGCGCAGGTTCAAACCCTGCCAACAACGAAAGACACTTTGTGGCCTCACCATAGAACTTCCATGCTGAGACATTTCAGGTTCTGCTTAGAAAAAGGCTCAAAGTTGATGGTCTGACACAAATTATTGATTGAGCAAACACTTCCATGTGTATTTTGTCACATTGTAAAGCTCAACTTCCTGGACAATATTGTATAATGTCACAGGTAGATGAAGTGAGCCATCCCCTCCAATGTACCTCCTTTCACTCTTCAACTCCGCGAGGACGCCGGCGCCCGCGATCCCCTCCCTCTCCGTTCTTACGACTTGTTTACGAAAATTACGTCACAAAACATGGCAAAAAAAAATAAAATAAATCCCAGCATGCAAAGAAACGTGTTTTTTGCGAAGAAAGCATCGGTTTTCTTTAATTCCTCACGGATTTTTCACAAAAGGAGCCCAAACACACACTGTCCAAAGTTGCCATGACCGCTGCAAGTCGGGTCTTGCAGCATTTTGACGGCGAAAGATACAGTATAGACCCGATTTTACGAGTAAATGTGCTAGCGGATGCTACCATGGAGCTAGCGGCTGGTATAAAACAGTGGTATAAATAGGACAAACCGAGCTCATCATTGATATAAGCAGTCAGCCGACGTGGTCAGTTTTTCTCTTTTTATTTTGACTTCTAAGGCCCACTGCTCTGTTTCTGTATGACCTACAGGTCTACAGACACTTTCACTAGGTACCTTAGGGGGTTTTCTTTCAAGACAGACCTCATTTATGCATATAGTCAAAGTGGTTCAGAAGATACAGGCAATTTAATTTGGGTATGTCATTTTATTTTGTTGCTCCAAAATGGGGGGGGAGTGGAAGAGGTTATCAATGTAGGGCTCTTTTCAGTCTCAATGCCCAGGTAAATTACCGACTATGCTGGGAAAGCCTTTGGCCCATCAATAGTGGTACAGTGGTAAACATAGCTGCTTCCAAGCACTTGGCCCCTGTTAGATTTCCGGCCATCTGAGTCATTTTCTTCCAGTGAGAGTACACTGTTGCTAAGTTTTGAAGTCAGATAGTAAGCAGAAAGGCAGCAAATGTCCAATATTTCCACTGTGACTGGTTGTATAGTGGTGCGAGGAGTTTTTCCAAGCTTAATTTCTAAACTTCACGGTTGCATTTCACAGTACTATACAAGTGCATAAACAAATCTGCATCTATCGTTTTTTTGTCATATATCTTCCTTTATTTACAAATCTCGAAGAAAGGTAGACATTCTGTGGACATTCTGTGGACATTTTGTGAACATTTTTGGGGGATGTAGCTCAGTGGTAGAGCGCGTGCTTCGCATGTATGAGGCCCGGGGTTCAATCCCCCGCATCTCCATCAGGTCTTATGGTCACTCTTAAAGAAGTATTTAGTTAAGAAACTTGGCATTCAAAACATACGTCGAGCAAATGAAAGAATGCACCAAGTATCACTCAGGCAAGCAAAGTTGAACAACTGTGTTACAGAAAAGTGTGCTTTAGTAATTGACTTTTTCAGCCAATGAGACAATTCTTCGAATTTCTGAAAGTTGGTTTAATACTATCCCGTGTGTTGTTGTGGCCGAGTGGTTAAGGCGATGGACTAGAAATCCATTGTGGTCTTCCCGCGCAGGTTCAAACCCTGCCAACAACGAAAGACACTTTGTGGCCTCACCATAGAACCTCCATGCTGAGACATTTCAGGTTCTGCTTAGAAAAAGAGCAGGCTCAAAGTTGATGGTCTGACACAAATTATTGATTGAGCAAACACTTCCATGTGTATTTTGTCACATTGTAAAGCTCAACTTCCTGGACAATATTGTATAATGTCACAGGTAGATGAAGTCAGCCATCCCCTCCAATGTACCTCCTTTCACTTTATCAATGTAGGGCTCTTTTCAGTCTCAATGCCCAGGTAAATTACCGACTATGCTGGGAAAGCCTTTGGCCCATCAATGGTGGTACAGTGGTAAACATAGCTGCTTCCAAGCACTTGGCCCCTGTTAGATTTCCGGCCATCTGAGTCATTTTCTTCCAGTGAGAGTACACTGTTGCTAAGTTTTGAAGTCAGATAGTAAGCAGAAAGGCAGCAAATGTCCAATATTTCCACTGTGACTGGTTGTATAGTGGTGCGAGGAGTTTTTCCAAGCTTAATTTCTAAACTTCACGGTTGCATTTCACAGTACTATACAAGTGCATAAACAAATCTGCATCTATCGTTTTTTTGTCGTATATCTTCCTTTATTTACAAATCTCGAAGAAAGGTAGACATTCTGTGGACATTCTGTGGACATTTTGTGAACATTTTTGGGGGATGTAGCTCAGTGGTAGAGCGCGTGCTTTGCATGTATGAGGCCCGGGGTTCAATCCCCCGCATCTCCATCAGGTCTTATGGTCACTCTTAAAGAAGTATTTAGTTAAGAAACTTGGCATTCAAAACATACGTCGAGCAAATGAAAGAATGCACCAAGTATCACTCAGGCAAGCAAAGTTGAACAACTGTGTTACAGAAAAGTGTGCTTTAGTAATTGACTTTTTCAGCCAATGAGACAGTTCTTCGAATTTTTGAAAGTTGGTTTAATACTATCCCGTGTGTTGTTGTGGCCGAGTGGTTAGGGCGATGGGCTAGAAATCCATTGGGGTCTCCCCGCGCAGGTTCAAACCCTGCCAACAACGAAAGACACTTTGTGGCCTCACCATAGAACTTCCATGCTGAGACATTTCAGGTTCTGCTTAGAAAAAGGCTCAAAGTTGATGGTCTGACACAAATTATTGATTGAGCAAACACTTCCATGTGTATTTTGTCACATTGTAAAGCTCAACTTCCTGGACAATATTGTATAATGTCACAGGTAGATGAAGTGAGCCATCCCCTCCAATGTACCTCCTTTCACTCTTCAACTCCGCGAGGACGCCGGCGCCCGCGATCCCCTCCCTCTCCGTTCTTACGACTTGTTTACGAAAATTACGTCACAAAACATGGCAAAAAAAAATAAAATAAATCCCAGCATGCAAAGAAACGTGTTTTTTGCGAAGAAAGCATCGGTTTTCTTTAATTCCTCACGGATTTTTCACAAAAGGAGCCCAAACACACACTGTCCAAAGTTGCCATGACCGCTGCAAGTCGGGTCTTGCAGCATTTTGACGGCGAAAGATACAGTATAGACCCGATTTTACGAGTAAATGTGCTAGCGGATGCTACCATGGAGCTAGCGGCTGGTATAAAACAGTGGTATAAATAGGACAAACCGAGCTCATCATTGATATAAGCAGTCAGCCGACGTGGTCAGTTTTTCTCTTTTTATTTTGACTTCTAAGGCCCACTGCTCTGTTTCTGTATGACCTACAGGTCTACAGACACTTTCACTAGGTACCTTAGGGGGTTTTCTTTCAAGACAGACCTCATTTATGCATATAGTCAAAGTGGTTCAGAAGATACAGGCAATTTAATTTGGGTATGTCATTTTATTTTGTTGCTCCAAAATGGGGGGGGAGTGGAAGAGGTTATCAATGTAGGGCTCTTTTCAGTCTCAATGCCCAGGTAAATTACCGACTATGCTGGGAAAGCCTTTGGCCCATCAATAGTGGTACAGTGGTAAACATAGCTGCTTCCAAGCACTTGGCCCCTGTTAGATTTCCGGCCATCTGAGTCATTTTCTTCCAGTGAGAGTACACTGTTGCTAAGTTTTGAAGTCAGATAGTAAGCAGAAAGGCAGCAAATGTCCAATATTTCCACTGTGACTGGTTGTATAGTGGTGCGAGGAGTTTTTCCAAGCTTAATTTCTAAACTTCACGGTTGCATTTCACAGTACTATACAAGTGCATAAACAAATCTGCATCTATCGTTTTTTTGTCATATATCTTCCTTTATTTACAAATCTCGAAGAAAGGTAGACATTCTGTGGACATTCTGTGGACATTTTGTGAACATTTTTGGGGGATGTAGCTCAGTGGTAGAGCGCGTGCTTCGCATGTATGAGGCCCGGGGTTCAATCCCCCGCATCTCCATCAGGTCTTATGGTCACTCTTAAAGAAGTATTTAGTTAAGAAACTTGGCATTCAAAACATACGTCGAGCAAATGAAAGAATGCACCAAGTATCACTCAGGCAAGCAAAGTTGAACAACTGTGTTACAGAAAAGTGTGCTTTAGTAATTGACTTTTTCAGCCAATGAGACAATTCTTCGAATTTCTGAAAGTTGGTTTAATACTATCCCGTGTGTTGTTGTGGCCGAGTGGTTAAGGCGATGGACTAGAAATCCATTGTGGTCTTCCCGCGCAGGTTCAAACCCTGCCAACAACGAAAGACACTTTGTGGCCTCACCATAGAACCTCCATGCTGAGACATTTCAGGTTCTGCTTAGAAAAAGAGCAGGCTCAAAGTTGATGGTCTGACACAAATTATTGATTGAGCAAACACTTCCATGTGTATTTTGTCACATTGTAAAGCTCAACTTCCTGGACAATATTGTATAATGTCACAGGTAGATGAAGTCAGCCATCCCCTCCAATGTACCTCCTTTCACTTTATCAATGTAGGGCTCTTTTCAGTCTCAATGCCCAGGTAAATTACCGACTATGCTGGGAAAGCCTTTGGCCCATCAATGGTGGTACAGTGGTAAACATAGCTGCTTCCAAGCACTTGGCCCCTGTTAGATTTCCGGCCATCTGAGTCATTTTCTTCCAGTGAGAGTACACTGTTGCTAAGTTTTGAAGTCAGATAGTAAGCAGAAAGGCAGCAAATGTCCAATATTTCCACTGTGACTGGTTGTATAGTGGTGCGAGGAGTTTTTCCAAGCTTAATTTCTAAACTTCACGGTTGCATTTCACAGTACTATACAAGTGCATAAACAAATCTGCATCTATCGTTTTTTTGTCGTATATCTTCCTTTATTTACAAATCTCGAAGAAAGGTAGACATTCTGTGGACATTCTGTGGACATTTTGTGAACATTTTTGGGGGATGTAGCTCAGTGGTAGAGCGCGTGCTTTGCATGTATGAGGCCCGGGGTTCAATCCCCCGCATCTCCATCAGGTCTTATGGTCACTCTTAAAGAAGTATTTAGTTAAGAAACTTGGCATTCAAAACATACGTCGAGCAAATGAAAGAATGCACCAAGTATCACTCAGGCAAGCAAAGTTGAACAACTGTGTTACAGAAAAGTGTGCTTTAGTAATTGACTTTTTCAGCCAATGAGACAGTTCTTCGAATTTTTGAAAGTTGGTTTAATACTATCCCGTGTGTTGTTGTGGCCGAGTGGTTAGGGCGATGGGCTAGAAATCCATTGGGGTCTCCCCGCGCAGGTTCAAACCCTGCCAACAACGAAAGACACTTTGTGGCCTCACCATAGAACTTCCATGCTGAGACATTTCAGGTTCTGCTTAGAAAAAGGCTCAAAGTTGATGGTCTGACACAAATTATTGATTGAGCAAACACTTCCATGTGTATTTTGTCACATTGTAAAGCTCAACTTCCTGGACAATATTGTATAATGTCACAGGTAGATGAAGTGAGCCATCCCCTCCAATGTACCTCCTTTCACTCTTCAACTCCGCGAGGACGCCGGCGCCCGCGATCCCCTCCCTCTCCGTTCTTACGACTTGTTTACGAAAATTACGTCACAAAACATGGCAAAAAAAAATAAAATAAATCCCAGCATGCAAAGAAACGTGTTTTTTGCGAAGAAAGCATCGGTTTTCTTTAATTCCTCACGGATTTTTCACAAAAGGAGCCCAAACACACACTGTCCAAAGTTGCCATGACCGCTGCAAGTCGGGTCTTGCAGCATTTTGACGGCGAAAGATACAGTATAGACCCGATTTTACGAGTAAATGTGCTAGCGGATGCTACCATGGAGCTAGCGGCTGGTATAAAACAGTGGTATAAATAGGACAAACCGAGCTCATCATTGATATAAGCAGTCAGCCGACGTGGTCAGTTTTTCTCTTTTTATTTTGACTTCTAAGGCCCACTGCTCTGTTTCTGTATGACCTACAGGTCTACAGACACTTTCACTAGGTACCTTAGGGGGTTTTCTTTCAAGACAGACCTCATTTATGCATATAGTCAAAGTGGTTCAGAAGATACAGGCAATTTAATTTGGGTATGTCATTTTATTTTGTTGCTCCAAAATGGGGGGGGAGTGGAAGAGGTTATCAATGTAGGGCTCTTTTCAGTCTCAATGCCCAGGTAAATTACCGACTATGCTGGGAAAGCCTTTGGCCCATCAATAGTGGTACAGTGGTAAACATAGCTGCTTCCAAGCACTTGGCCCCTGTTAGATTTCCGGCCATCTGAGTCATTTTCTTCCAGTGAGAGTACACTGTTGCTAAGTTTTGAAGTCAGATAGTAAGCAGAAAGGCAGCAAATGTCCAATATTTCCACTGTGACTGGTTGTATAGTGGTGCGAGGAGTTTTTCCAAGCTTAATTTCTAAACTTCACGGTTGCATTTCACAGTACTATACAAGTGCATAAACAAATCTGCATCTATCGTTTTTTTGTCATATATCTTCCTTTATTTACAAATCTCGAAGAAAGGTAGACATTCTGTGGACATTCTGTGGACATTTTGTGAACATTTTTGGGGGATGTAGCTCAGTGGTAGAGCGCGTGCTTCGCATGTATGAGGCCCGGGGTTCAATCCCCCGCATCTCCATCAGGTCTTATGGTCACTCTTAAAGAAGTATTTAGTTAAGAAACTTGGCATTCAAAACATACGTCGAGCAAATGAAAGAATGCACCAAGTATCACTCAGGCAAGCAAAGTTGAACAACTGTGTTACAGAAAAGTGTGCTTTAGTAATTGACTTTTTCAGCCAATGAGACAATTCTTCGAATTTCTGAAAGTTGGTTTAATACTATCCCGTGTGTTGTTGTGGCCGAGTGGTTAAGGCGATGGACTAGAAATCCATTGTGGTCTTCCCGCGCAGGTTCAAACCCTGCCAACAACGAAAGACACTTTGTGGCCTCACCATAGAACCTCCATGCTGAGACATTTCAGGTTCTGCTTAGAAAAAGAGCAGGCTCAAAGTTGATGGTCTGACACAAATTATTGATTGAGCAAACACTTCCATGTGTATTTTGTCACATTGTAAAGCTCAACTTCCTGGACAATATTGTATAATGTCACAGGTAGATGAAGTCAGCCATCCCCTCCAATGTACCTCCTTTCACTTTATCAATGTAGGGCTCTTTTCAGTCTCAATGCCCAGGTAAATTACCGACTATGCTGGGAAAGCCTTTGGCCCATCAATGGTGGTACAGTGGTAAACATAGCTGCTTCCAAGCACTTGGCCCCTGTTAGATTTCCGGCCATCTGAGTCATTTTCTTCCAGTGAGAGTACACTGTTGCTAAGTTTTGAAGTCAGATAGTAAGCAGAAAGGCAGCAAATGTCCAATATTTCCACTGTGACTGGTTGTATAGTGGTGCGAGGAGTTTTTCCAAGCTTAATTTCTAAACTTCACGGTTGCATTTCACAGTACTATACAAGTGCATAAACAAATCTGCATCTATCGTTTTTTTGTCGTATATCTTCCTTTATTTACAAATCTCGAAGAAAGGTAGACATTCTGTGGACATTCTGTGGACATTTTGTGAACATTTTTGGGGGATGTAGCTCAGTGGTAGAGCGCGTGCTTTGCATGTATGAGGCCCGGGGTTCAATCCCCCGCATCTCCATCAGGTCTTATGGTCACTCTTAAAGAAGTATTTAGTTAAGAAACTTGGCATTCAAAACATACGTCGAGCAAATGAAAGAATGCACCAAGTATCACTCAGGCAAGCAAAGTTGAACAACTGTGTTACAGAAAAGTGTGCTTTAGTAATTGACTTTTTCAGCCAATGAGACAGTTCTTCGAATTTTTGAAAGTTGGTTTAATACTATCCCGTGTGTTGTTGTGGCCGAGTGGTTAGGGCGATGGGCTAGAAATCCATTGGGGTCTCCCCGCGCAGGTTCAAACCCTGCCAACAACGAAAGACACTTTGTGGCCTCACCATAGAACTTCCATGCTGAGACATTTCAGGTTCTGCTTAGAAAAAGGCTCAAAGTTGATGGTCTGACACAAATTATTGATTGAGCAAACACTTCCATGTGTATTTTGTCACATTGTAAAGCTCAACTTCCTGGACAATATTGTATAATGTCACAGGTAGATGAAGTGAGCCATCCCCTCCAATGTACCTCCTTTCACTCTTCAACTCCGCGAGGACGCCGGCGCCCGCGATCCCCTCCCTCTCCGTTCTTACGACTTGTTTACGAAAATTACGTCACAAAACATGGCAAAAAAAAATAAAATAAATCCCAGCATGCAAAGAAACGTGTTTTTTGCGAAGAAAGCATCGGTTTTCTTTAATTCCTCACGGATTTTTCACAAAAGGAGCCCAAACACACACTGTCCAAAGTTGCCATGACCGCTGCAAGTCGGGTCTTGCAGCATTTTGACGGCGAAAGATACAGTATAGACCCGATTTTACGAGTAAATGTGCTAGCGGATGCTACCATGGAGCTAGCGGCTGGTATAAAACAGTGGTATAAATAGGACAAACCGAGCTCATCATTGATATAAGCAGTCAGCCGACGTGGTCAGTTTTTCTCTTTTTATTTTGACTTCTAAGGCCCACTGCTCTGTTTCTGTATGACCTACAGGTCTACAGACACTTTCACTAGGTACCTTAGGGGGTTTTCTTTCAAGACAGACCTCATTTATGCATATAGTCAAAGTGGTTCAGAAGATACAGGCAATTTAATTTGGGTATGTCATTTTATTTTGTTGCTCCAAAATGGGGGGGGAGTGGAAGAGGTTATCAATGTAGGGCTCTTTTCAGTCTCAATGCCCAGGTAAATTACCGACTATGCTGGGAAAGCCTTTGGCCCATCAATAGTGGTACAGTGGTAAACATAGCTGCTTCCAAGCACTTGGCCCCTGTTAGATTTCCGGCCATCTGAGTCATTTTCTTCCAGTGAGAGTACACTGTTGCTAAGTTTTGAAGTCAGATAGTAAGCAGAAAGGCAGCAAATGTCCAATATTTCCACTGTGACTGGTTGTATAGTGGTGCGAGGAGTTTTTCCAAGCTTAATTTCTAAACTTCACGGTTGCATTTCACAGTACTATACAAGTGCATAAACAAATCTGCATCTATCGTTTTTTTGTCATATATCTTCCTTTATTTACAAATCTCGAAGAAAGGTAGACATTCTGTGGACATTCTGTGGACATTTTGTGAACATTTTTGGGGGATGTAGCTCAGTGGTAGAGCGCGTGCTTCGCATGTATGAGGCCCGGGGTTCAATCCCCCGCATCTCCATCAGGTCTTATGGTCACTCTTAAAGAAGTATTTAGTTAAGAAACTTGGCATTCAAAACATACGTCGAGCAAATGAAAGAATGCACCAAGTATCACTCAGGCAAGCAAAGTTGAACAACTGTGTTACAGAAAAGTGTGCTTTAGTAATTGACTTTTTCAGCCAATGAGACAATTCTTCGAATTTCTGAAAGTTGGTTTAATACTATCCCGTGTGTTGTTGTGGCCGAGTGGTTAAGGCGATGGACTAGAAATCCATTGTGGTCTTCCCGCGCAGGTTCAAACCCTGCCAACAACGAAAGACACTTTGTGGCCTCACCATAGAACCTCCATGCTGAGACATTTCAGGTTCTGCTTAGAAAAAGAGCAGGCTCAAAGTTGATGGTCTGACACAAATTATTGATTGAGCAAACACTTCCATGTGTATTTTGTCACATTGTAAAGCTCAACTTCCTGGACAATATTGTATAATGTCACAGGTAGATGAAGTCAGCCATCCCCTCCAATGTACCTCCTTTCACTTTATCAATGTAGGGCTCTTTTCAGTCTCAATGCCCAGGTAAATTACCGACTATGCTGGGAAAGCCTTTGGCCCATCAATGGTGGTACAGTGGTAAACATAGCTGCTTCCAAGCACTTGGCCCCTGTTAGATTTCCGGCCATCTGAGTCATTTTCTTCCAGTGAGAGTACACTGTTGCTAAGTTTTGAAGTCAGATAGTAAGCAGAAAGGCAGCAAATGTCCAATATTTCCACTGTGACTGGTTGTATAGTGGTGCGAGGAGTTTTTCCAAGCTTAATTTCTAAACTTCACGGTTGCATTTCACAGTACTATACAAGTGCATAAACAAATCTGCATCTATCGTTTTTTTGTCGTATATCTTCCTTTATTTACAAATCTCGAAGAAAGGTAGACATTCTGTGGACATTCTGTGGACATTTTGTGAACATTTTTGGGGGATGTAGCTCAGTGGTAGAGCGCGTGCTTTGCATGTATGAGGCCCGGGGTTCAATCCCCCGCATCTCCATCAGGTCTTATGGTCACTCTTAAAGAAGTATTTAGTTAAGAAACTTGGCATTCAAAACATACGTCGAGCAAATGAAAGAATGCACCAAGTATCACTCAGGCAAGCAAAGTTGAACAACTGTGTTACAGAAAAGTGTGCTTTAGTAATTGACTTTTTCAGCCAATGAGACAGTTCTTCGAATTTTTGAAAGTTGGTTTAATACTATCCCGTGTGTTGTTGTGGCCGAGTGGTTAGGGCGATGGGCTAGAAATCCATTGGGGTCTCCCCGCGCAGGTTCAAACCCTGCCAACAACGAAAGACACTTTGTGGCCTCACCATAGAACTTCCATGCTGAGACATTTCAGGTTCTGCTTAGAAAAAGGCTCAAAGTTGATGGTCTGACACAAATTATTGATTGAGCAAACACTTCCATGTGTATTTTGTCACATTGTAAAGCTCAACTTCCTGGACAATATTGTATAATGTCACAGGTAGATGAAGTGAGCCATCCCCTCCAATGTACCTCCTTTCACTCTTCAACTCCGCGAGGACGCCGGCGCCCGCGATCCCCTCCCTTTCCGTTCTTACGACTTGCTTACGAAAATTACGTCACAAAATATGGCAAAAAAAATAAAAAATAAATCCCAGCATGCAAAGAAACGTGTTTTTTGCGAAGAAAGCATCGGTTTTCTTTAATTCCTCACGGATTTTTCACAAAAGGAGCCCAAACACACACTGTCCAAAGTTGCCATGACCGCTGCAAGTCGGGTCTTGCAGCATTTTGACGGCGAAAGATACAGTATAGACCCGATTTTACGAGTAAATGTGCTAGCGGATGCTACCATGGAGCTAGCGGCTGGAATAAAACAGTGGTATAAATTGGACAAACCGAGCTCTACATTGATATAAGCAGTCAGCCGACGTGGTCAGTTTTTCACTTTTTATTTTGACTTCTAAGGCCCACTTCTCTGTTTCTGTATGACCTACAGGTCTACAGACACTTTCACTATGTACCTTAGGGGTTTTTCTTTCAAGACAGACCTCATTTATGCATATAGTCAAAGTGGTTCAGAAGATACAGGCAATTTAATTTGGGTATGTCATTTTATTTTGTTGCTCCAAAATGGGGGGGAGTGGAAGAGGTTATCAATGTAGGGCTCTTTTCAGTCTCAATGCCCAGGTAAATTACCGACTATGCTGGGAAAGCCTTTGGCCCATCAATGGTGGTACAGTGGTAAACATAGCTGCTTCCAAGCACTTGGCCCCTGTTAGATTTCCGGCCATCTGAGTCATTTTCTTCCAGTGAGAGTACACTGTTGCTAAGTTTTGAAGTCAGATAGTAAGCAGAAAGGCAGCAAATGTCCAATATTTCCACTGTGACTGGTTGTATAGTGGTGCGAGGAGTTTTTCCAAGCTTAATTTCTAAACTTCACGGTTGCATTTCACAGTACTATACAAGTGCATAAACAAATCTGCATCCATCGTTTTTTTGTCGTATATCTTCCTTTATTTACAAATCTCGAAGAAAGGTAGACATTTTGTGGACATTCTGTGGACATTTTGTGAACATTTTTGGGGGATGTAGCTCAGTGGTAGAGCGCGTGCTTTGCATGTATGAGGCCCGGGGTTCAATCCCCCGCATCTCCATCAGGTCTTATGGTCACTCTTAAAGAAGTATTTAGTTAAGAAACTTGGCATTCAAAACATACGTCGAGCAAATGAAAGAATGCACCAAGTATCACTCAGGCAAGCAAAGTTGAACAACTGTGTTACAGAAAAGTGTGCTTTAGTAATTGACTTTTTCAGCCAATGAGACAGTTCTTCGAATTTTTGAAAGTTGGTTTAATACTATCCCGTGTGTTGTTGTGGCCGAGTGGTTAGGGCGATGGGCTAGAAATCCATTGGGGTCTCCCCGCGCAGGTTCAAACCCTGCCAACAACGAAAGACACTTTGTGGCCTCACCATAGAACTTCCATGCTGAGACATTTCAGGTTCTGCTTAGAAAAAGGCTCAAAGTTGATGGTCTGACACAAATTATTGATTGAGCAAACACTTCCATGTGTATTTTGTCACATTGTAAAGCTCAACTTCCTGGACAATATTGTATAATGTCACAGGTAGATGAAGTGAGCCATCCCCTCCAATGTACCTCCTTTCACTCTTCAACTCCGCGAGGACGCCGGCGCCCGCGATCCCCTCCCTTTCCGTTCTTTCGACTTGCTTACGAAAATTACGTCACAAAACATGGCAAAAAAAAAATAAAATAAATCCCAGCATGCAAAGAAACGTGTTTTTTGCGAAGAAAGCATCGGTTTTCTTTAATTCCTCACGGATTTTTCACAAAAGGAGCCCAAACACACACTGTCCAAAGTTGCCATGACCGCTGCAAGTCGGGTCTTGCAGCATTTTGACGGCGAAAGATACAGTATAGACCCGATTTTACGAGTAAATGTGCTAGCGGATGCTACCATGGAGCTAGCGGCTGGTATAAAACAGTGGTATAAATAGGACAAACCGAGCTCATCATTGATATAAGCAGTCAGCCGACGTGGTCAGTTTTTCTCTTTTTATTTTGACTTCTAAGGCCCACTGCTCTGTTTCTGTATGACCTACAGGTCTACAGACACTTTCACTAGGTTCCTTAGGGGGTTTTCTTTCAAGACAGACCTCATTTATGCATATAGTCAAAGTGGTTCAGAAGATACAGGCAATTTAATTTGGGTATGTCATTTTATTTTGTTGCTCCAAAATGGGGGGGGAGTGGAAGAAGTTATCAATGTAGGGCTCTTTTCAGTCTCAATGCCCAGGTAAATTACCGACTATGCTGGGAAAGCCTTTGGCCCATCAATGGTGGTACAGTGGTAAACATAGCTGCTTCCAAGCACTTGGCCCCTGTTAGATTTCCGGCCATCTGAGTCATTTTCTTCCAGTGAGAGTACACTGTTGCTAAGTTTTGAAGTCAGATAGTAAGCAGAAAGGCAGCAAATGTCCAATATTTCCACTGTGACTGGTTGTATAGTGGTGCGAGGAGTTTTTCCAAGCTTAATTTCTAAACTTCACGGTTGCATTTCACAGTACTATACAAGTGCATAAACAAATCTGCATCTATCGTTTTTTTGTCATATATCTTCCTTTATTTACAAATCTCGAAGAAAGGTAGACATTCTGTGGACATTCTGTGGACATTTTGTGAACATTTTTGGGGGATGTAGCTCAGTGGTAGAGCGCGTGCTTCGCATGTATGAGGCCCGGGGTTCAATCCCCCGCATCTCCATCAGGTCTTATGGTCACTCTTAAAGAAGTATTTAGTTAAGAAACTTGGCATTCAAAACATACGTCGAGCAAATGAAAGAATGCACCAAGTATCACTCAGGCAAGCAAAGTTGAACAACTGTGTTACAGAAAAGTGTGCTTTAGTAATTGACTTTTTCAGCCAATGAGACAGTTCTTCGAATTTTTGAAAGTTGGTTTAATACTATCCCGTGTGTTGTTGTGGCCGAGTGGTTAGGGCGATGGGCTAGAAATCCATTGGGGTCTCCCCGCGCAGGTTCAAACCCTGCCAACAACGAAAGACGCTTTGTGGCCTCACCATAGAACTTCCATGCTGAGACATTTCAGGTTCTGCTTAGAAAAAGGCTCAAAGTTGATGGTCTGACACAAATTATTGATTGAGCAAACACTTCCATGTGTATTTTGTCACATTGTAAAGCTCAACTTCCTGGACAATATTGTATAATGTCACAGGTAGATGAAGTGAGCCATCCCCTCCAATGTACCTCCTTTCACTCTTCAACTCCGCGAGGACGCCGGCGCCCGCGATCCCCTCCCTTTCCGTTCTTTCGACTTGCTTACGAAAATTACGTCACAAAACATGGCAAAAAAAAAATAAAATAAATCCCAGCATGCAAAGAAACGTGTTTTTTGCGAAGAAAGCATCGGTTTTCTTTAATTCCTCACGGATTTTTCACAAAAGGAGCCCAAACACACACTGTCCAAAGTTGCCATGACCGCTGCAAGTCGGGTCTTGCAGCATTTTGACGGCGAAAGATACAGTATAGACCCGATTTTACGAGTAAATGTGCTAGCGGATGCTACCATGGAGCTAGCGGCTGGTATAAAACAGTGGTATAAATAGGACAAACCGAGCTCATCATTGATATAAGCAGTCAGCCGACGTGGTCAGTTTTTCTCTTTTTATTTTGACTTCTAAGGCCCACTGCTCTGTTTCTGTATGACCTACAGGTCTACAGACACTTTCACTAGGTTCCTTAGGGGGTTTTCTTTCAAGACAGACCTCATTTATGCATATAGTCAAAGTGGTTCAGAAGATACAGGCAATTTAATTTGGGTATGTCATTTTATTTTGTTGCTCCAAAATGGGGGGGGAGTGGAAGAAGTTATCAATGTAGGGCTCTTTTCAGTCTCAATGCCCAGGTAAATTACCGACTATGCTGGGAAAGCCTTTGGCCCATCAATGGTGGTACAGTGGTAAACATAGCTGCTTCCAAGCACTTGGCCCCTGTTAGATTTCCGGCCATCTGAGTCATTTTCTTCCAGTGAGAGTACACTGTTGCTAAGTTTTGAAGTCAGATAGTAAGCAGAAAGGCAGCAAATGTCCAATATTTCCACTGTGACTGGTTGTATAGTGGTGCGAGGAGTTTTTCCAAGCTTAATTTCTAAACTTCACGGTTGCATTTCACAGTACTATACAAGTGCATAAACAAATCTGCATCTATCGTTTTTTTGTCATATATCTTCCTTTATTTACAAATCTCGAAGAAAGGTAGACATTCTGTGGACATTCTGTGGACATTTTGTGAACATTTTTGGGGGATGTAGCTCAGTGGTAGAGCGCGTGCTTCGCATGTATGAGGCCCGGGGTTCAATCCCCCGCATCTCCATCAGGTCTTATGGTCACTCTTAAAGAAGTATTTAGTTAAGAAACTTGGCATTCAAAACATACGTCGAGCAAATGAAAGAATGCACCAAGTATCACTCAGGCAAGCAAAGTTGAACAACTGTGTTACAGAAAAGTGTGCTTTAGTAATTGACTTTTTCAGCCAATGAGACAGTTCTTCGAATTTTTGAAAGTTGGTTTAATACTATCCCGTGTGTTGTTGTGGCCGAGTGGTTAGGGCGATGGGCTAGAAATCCATTGGGGTCTCCCCGCGCAGGTTCAAACCCTGCCAACAACGAAAGACGCTTTGTGGCCTCACCATAGAACTTCCATGCTGAGACATTTCAGGTTCTGCTTAGAAAAAGGCTCAAAGTTGATGGTCTGACACAAATTATTGATTGAGCAAACACTTCCATGTGTATTTTGTCACATTGTAAAGCTCAACTTCCTGGACAATATTGTATAATGTCACAGGTAGATGAAGTGAGCCATCCCCTCCAATGTACCTCCTTTCACTCTTCAACTCCGCGAGGACGCCGGCGCCCGCGATCCCCTCCCTTTCCGTTCTTTCGACTTGCTTACGAAAATTACGTCACAAAACATGGCAAAAAAAAAATAAAATAAATCCCAGCATGCAAAGAAACGTGTTTTTTGCGAAGAAAGCATCGGTTTTCTTTAATTCCTCACGGATTTTTCACAAAAGGAGCCCAAACACACACTGTCCAAAGTTGCCATGACCGCTGCAAGTCGGGTCTTGCAGCATTTTGACGGCGAAAGATACAGTATAGACCCGATTTTACGAGTAAATGTGCTAGCGGATGCTACCATGGAGCTAGCGGCTGGTATAAAACAGTGGTATAAATAGGACAAACCGAGCTCATCATTGATATAAGCAGTCAGCCGACGTGGTCAGTTTTTCTCTTTTTATTTTGACTTCTAAGGCCCACTGCTCTGTTTCTGTATGACCTACAGGTCTACAGACACTTTCACTAGGTTCCTTAGGGGGTTTTCTTTCAAGACAGACCTCATTTATGCATATAGTCAAAGTGGTTCAGAAGATACAGGCAATTTAATTTGGGTATGTCATTTTATTTTGTTGCTCCAAAATGGGGGGGGAGTGGAAGAAGTTATCAATGTAGGGCTCTTTTCAGTCTCAATGCCCAGGTAAATTACCGACTATGCTGGGAAAGCCTTTGGCCCATCAATGGTGGTACAGTGGTAAACATAGCTGCTTCCAAGCACTTGGCCCCTGTTAGATTTCCGGCCATCTGAGTCATTTTCTTCCAGTGAGAGTACACTGTTGCTAAGTTTTGAAGTCAGATAGTAAGCAGAAAGGCAGCAAATGTCCAATATTTCCACTGTGACTGGTTGTATAGTGGTGCGAGGAGTTTTTCCAAGCTTAATTTCTAAACTTCACGGTTGCATTTCACAGTACTATACAAGTGCATAAACAAATCTGCATCTATCGTTTTTTTGTCATATATCTTCCTTTATTTACAAATCTCGAAGAAAGGTAGACATTCTGTGGACATTCTGTGGACATTCTGTGGACATTATGTGAACATTTTTGGGGGATGTAGCTCAGTGGTAGAGCGCGTGCTTTGCATGTATGAGGCCCGGGGTTCAATCCCCCGCATCTCCATCAGGTCTTATGGTCACTCTTAAAGAAGTATTTAGTTAAGAAAATTGGCATTCAAAACATACATCGAGCAAATGAAAGAATGCACCAAGTATCACTCAGGCAAGCAAAGTTGAAGAACTGTGTTACAGAAAAGTGTGCTTTAGTAATTGACTTTTTCAGCCAATGAGACAATTCTTCGAATTTCTGAAAGTTGGTTTAATACTATCCCGTGTGTTGTTGTGGCCGAGTGGTTAAGGCGATGGACTAGAAATCCATTGGGGTCTTCCCGTGCAGGTTCAAACCCTGCCAACAACGAAAGACACTTTGTGGCCTCACCATAGAACCTCCATGCTGAGACATTTCAGGTTCTGCTTAGAAAAAGAGCAGGCTCAAAGTTGATGGTCTGACACAAATTATTGATTGAGCAAACACTTCCATGTGTATTTTGTCACATTGTAAAGCTCAACTTCCTGGACAATATTGTATTATGTCACAGGTAGATGAAGTGAGCCATCCCCTCCAATGTACCTCCTTTCACTTTATCAATGTAGGGCTCTTTTCAGTCTCAATGCCCAGGTAAATTACCGACTATGCTGGGAAAGCCTTTGGCCCATCAATGGTGGTACAGTGGTAAACATAGCTGCTTCCAAGCACTTGGCCCCTGTTAGATTTCCGGCCATCTGAGTCATTTTCTTCCCGTGAGAGTACACTGTTGCTAAGTTTTGAAGTCAGATAGTAAGCAGAAAGGCAGCAAATGTCCAATATTTCCACTGTGACTGGTTGTATAGTGGTGCGAGGAGTTTTTCCAAGCTTAATTTCTAAACTTCACGGTTGCATTTCACAGTACTATACAAGTGCATAAACAAATCTGCATCTATCGTTTTTTTGTCGTATATCTTCCTTTATTTACAAATCTCGAAGAAAGGTAGACATTCTGTGGACATTCTGTGGACATTTTGTGAACATTTTTGGGGGATGTAGCTCAGTGGTAGAGCGCGTGCTTTGCATGTATGAGGCCCGGGGTTCAATCCCCCGCATCTCCATCAGGTCTTATGGTCACTCTTAAAGAAGTATTTAGTTAAGAAACTTGGCATTCAAAACATACGTCGAGCAAATGAAAGAATGCACCAAGTATCACTCAGGCAAGCAAAGTTGAACAACTGTGTTACAGAAAAGTGTGCTTTAGTAATTGACTTTTTCAGCCAATGAGACAGTTCTTCGAATTTTTGAAAGTTGGTTTAATACTATCCCGTGTGTTGTTGTGGCCGAGTGGTTAGGGCGATGGGCTAGAAATCCATTGGGGTCTCCCCGCGCAGGTTCAAACCCTGCCAACAACGAAAGACACTTTGTGGCCTCACCATAGAACTTCCATGCTGAGACATTTCAGGTTCTGCTTAGAAAAAGGCTCAAAGTTGATGGTCTGACACAAATTATTGATTGAGCAAACACTTCCATGTGTATTTTGTCACATTGTAAAGCTCAACTTCCTGGACAATATTGTATAATGTCACAGGTAGATGAAGTGAGCCATCCCCTCCAATGTACCTCCTTTCACTCTTCAACTCCGCGAGGACGCCGGCGCCCGCGATCCCCTCCCTTTCCGTTCTTACGACTTGCTTACGAAAATTACGTCACAAAATATGGCAAAAAAAATAAAAAATAAATCCCAGCATGCAAAGAAACGTGTTTTTTGCGAAGAAAGCATCGGTTTTCTTTAATTCCTCACGGATTTTTCACAAAAGGAGCCCAAACACACACTGTCCAAAGTTGCCATGACCGCTGCAAGTTGGGTCTTGCAGCATTTTGACGGCGAAAGATACAGTATAGACCCGATTTTACGAGTAAATGTGCTAGCGGATGCTACCATGGAGCTAGCGGCTGGAATAAAACAGTGGTATAAATTGGACAAACCGAGCTCTACATTGATATAAGCAGTCAGCCGACGTGGTCAGTTTTTCACTTTTTATTTTGACTTCTAAGGCCCACTTCTCTGTTTCTGTATGACCTACAGGTCTACAGACACTTTCACTATGTACCTTAGGGGTTTTTCTTTCAAGACAGACCTCATTTATGCATATAGTCAAAGTGGTTCAGAAGATACAGGCAATTTAATTTGGGTATGTCATTTTATTTTGTTGCTCCAAAATGGGGGGGAGTGGAAGAGGTTATCAATGTAGGGCTCTTTTCAGTCTCAATGCCCAGGTAAATTACCGACTATGCTGGGAAAGCCTTTGGCCCATCAATGGTGGTACAGTGGTAAACATAGCTGCTTCCAAGCACTTGGCCCCTGTTAGATTTCCGGCCATCTGAGTCATTTTCTTCCAGTGAGAGTACACTGTTGCTAAGTTTTGAAGTCAGATAGTAAGCAGAAAGGCAGCAAATGTCCAATATTTCCACTGTGACTGGTTGTATAGTGGTGCGAGGAGTTTTTCCAAGCTTAATTTCTAAACTTCACGGTTGCATTTCACAGTACTATACAAGTGCATAAACAAATCTGCATCCATCGTTTTTTTGTCGTATATCTTCCTTTATTTACAAATCTCGAAGAAAGGTAGACATTTTGTGGACATTCTGTGGACATTTTGTGAACATTTTTGGGGGATGTAGCTCAGTGGTAGAGCGCGTGCTTTGCATGTATGAGGCCCGGGGTTCAATCCCCCGCATCTCCATCAGGTCTTATGGTCACTCTTAAAGAAGTATTTAGTTAAGAAACTTGGCATTCAAAACATACGTCGAGCAAATGAAAGAATGCACCAAGTATCACTCAGGCAAGCAAAGTTGAACAACTGTGTTACAGAAAAGTGTGCTTTAGTAATTGACTTTTTCAGCCAATGAGACAGTTCTTCGAATTTTTGAAAGTTGGTTTAATACTATCCCGTGTGTTGTTGTGGCCGAGTGGTTAGGGCGATGGGCTAGAAATCCATTGGGGTCTCCCCGCGCAGGTTCAAACCCTGCCAACAACGAAAGACACTTTGTGGCCTCACCATAGAACCTCCATGCTGAGACATTTCAGGTTCTGCTTAGAAAAAGAGCAGGCTCAAAGTTGATGGTCTGACACAAATTATTGATTGAGCAAACACTTCCATGTGTATTTTGTCACATTGTAAAGCTCAACTTCCTGGACAATATTGTATAATGTCACAGGTAGATGAAGTGAGCCATCCCCTCCAATGTACCTCCTTTCACTCTTCAACTCCGCGAGGACGCCGGCGCCCGCGATCCCCTCCCTTTCCGTTCTTACGACTTGCTTACGAAAATTACGTCACAAAATATGGCAAAAAAAATAAAAAATAAATCCCAGCATGCAAAGAAACGTGTTTTTTGCGAAGAAAGCATCGGTTTTCTTTAATTCCTCACGGATTTTTCACAAAAGGAGCCCAAACACACACTGTCCAAAGTTGCCATGACCGCTGCAAGTTGGGTCTTGCAGCATTTTGACGGCGAAAGATACAGTATAGACCCGATTTTACGAGTAAATGTGCTAGCGGATGCTACCATGGAGCTAGCGGCTGGAATAAAACAGTGGTATAAATTGGACAAACCGAGCTCTACATTGATATAAGCAGTCAGCCGACGTGGTCAGTTTTTCACTTTTTATTTTGACTTCTAAGGCCCACTTCTCTGTTTCTGTATGACCTACAGGTCTACAGACACTTTCACTATGTACCTTAGGGGTTTTTCTTTCAAGACAGACCTCATTTATGCATATAGTCAAAGTGGTTCAGAAGATACAGGCAATTTAATTTGGGTATGTCATTTTATTTTGTTGCTCCAAAATGGGGGGGAGTGGAAGAGGTTATCAATGTAGGGCTCTTTTCAGTCTCAATGCCCAGGTAAATTACCGACTATGCTGGGAAAGCCTTTGGCCCATCAATGGTGGTACAGTGGTAAACATAGCTGCTTCCAAGCACTTGGCCCCTGTTAGATTTCCGGCCATCTGAGTCATTTTCTTCCAGTGAGAGTACACTGTTGCTAAGTTTTGAAGTCAGATAGTAAGCAGAAAGGCAGCAAATGTCCAATATTTCCACTGTGACTGGTTGTATAGTGGTGCGAGGAGTTTTTCCAAGCTTAATTTCTAAACTTCACGGTTGCATTTCACAGTACTATACAAGTGCATAAACAAATCTGCATCCATCGTTTTTTTGTCGTATATCTTCCTTTATTTACAAATCTCGAAGAAAGGTAGACATTTTGTGGACATTCTGTGGACATTTTGTGAACATTTTTGGGGGATGTAGCTCAGTGGTAGAGCGCGTGCTTTGCATGTATGAGGCCCGGGGTTCAATCCCCCGCATCTCCATCAGGTCTTATGGTCACTCTTAAAGAAGTATTTAGTTAAGAAACTTGGCATTCAAAACATACGTCGAGCAAATGAAAGAATGCACCAAGTATCACTCAGGCAAGCAAAGTTGAACAACTGTGTTACAGAAAAGTGTGCTTTAGTAATTGACTTTTTCAGCCAATGAGACAGTTCTTCGAATTTTTGAAAGTTGGTTTAATACTATCCCGTGTGTTGTTGTGGCCGAGTGGTTAGGGCGATGGGCTAGAAATCCATTGGGGTCTCCCCGCGCAGGTTCAAACCCTGCCAACAACGAAAGACACTTTGTGGCCTCACCATAGAACTTCCATGCTGAGACATTTCAGGTTCTGCTTAGAAAAAGGCTCAAAGTTGATGGTCTGACACAAATTATTGATTGAGCAAACACTTCCATGTGTATTTTGTCACATTGTAAAGCTCAACTTCCTGGACAATATTGTATAATGTCACAGGTAGATGAAGTGAGCCATCCCCTCCAATGTACCTCCTTTCACTCTTCAACTCCGCGAGGACGCCGGCGCCCGCGATCCCCTCCCTTTCCGTTCTTTCGACTTGCTTACGAAAATTACGTCACAAAACATGGCAAAAAAAAAATAAAATAAATCCCAGCATGCAAAGAAACGTGTTTTTTGCGAAGAAAGCATCGGTTTTCTTTAATTCCTCACGGATTTTTCACAAAAGGAGCCCAAACACACACTGTCCAAAGTTGCCATGACCGCTGCAAGTCGGGTCTTGCAGCATTTTGACGGCGAAAGATACAGTATAGACCCGATTTTACGAGTAAATGTGCTAGCGGATGCTACCATGGAGCTAGCGGCTGGTATAAAACAGTGGTATAAATAGGACAAACCGAGCTCATCATTGATATAAGCAGTCAGCCGACGTGGTCAGTTTTTCTCTTTTTATTTTGACTTCTAAGGCCCACTGCTCTGTTTCTGTATGACCTACAGGTCTACAGACACTTTCACTAGGTTCCTTAGGGGGTTTTCTTTCAAGACAGACCTCATTTATGCATATAGTCAAAGTGGTTCAGAAGATACAGGCAATTTAATTTGGGTATGTCATTTTATTTTGTTGCTCCAAAATGGGGGGGGAGTGGAAGAAGTTATCAATGTAGGGCTCTTTTCAGTCTCAATGCCCAGGTAAATTACCGACTATGCTGGGAAAGCCTTTGGCCCATCAATGGTGGTACAGTGGTAAACATAGCTGCTTCCAAGCACTTGGCCCCTGTTAGATTTCCGGCCATCTGAGTCATTTTCTTCCAGTGAGAGTACACTGTTGCTAAGTTTTGAAGTCAGATAGTAAGCAGAAAGGCAGCAAATGTCCAATATTTCCACTGTGACTGGTTGTATAGTGGTGCGAGGAGTTTTTCCAAGCTTAATTTCTAAACTTCACGGTTGCATTTCACAGTACTATACAAGTGCATAAACAAATCTGCATCTATCGTTTTTTTGTCATATATCTTCCTTTATTTACAAATCTCGAAGAAAGGTAGACATTCTGTGGACATTCTGTGGACATTCTGTGGACATTATGTGAACATTTTTGGGGGATGTAGCTCAGTGGTAGAGCGCGTGCTTTGCATGTATGAGGCCCGGGGTTCAATCCCCCGCATCTCCATCAGGTCTTATGGTCACTCTTAAAGAAGTATTTAGTTAAGAAAATTGGCATTCAAAACATACATCGAGCAAATGAAAGAATGCACCAAGTATCACTCAGGCAAGCAAAGTTGAAGAACTGTGTTACAGAAAAGTGTGCTTTAGTAATTGACTTTTTCAGCCAATGAGACAATTCTTCGAATTTCTGAAAGTTGGTTTAATACTATCCCGTGTGTTGTTGTGGCCGAGTGGTTAAGGCGATGGACTAGAAATCCATTGGGGTCTTCCCGTGCAGGTTCAAACCCTGCCAACAACGAAAGACACTTTGTGGCCTCACCATAGAACCTCCATGCTGAGACATTTCAGGTTCTGCTTAGAAAAAGAGCAGGCTCAAAGTTGATGGTCTGACACAAATTATTGATTGAGCAAACACTTCCATGTGTATTTTGTCACATTGTAAAGCTCAACTTCCTGGACAATATTGTATTATGTCACAGGTAGATGAAGTGAGCCATCCCCTCCAATGTACCTCCTTTCACTTTATCAATGTAGGGCTCTTTTCAGTCTCAATGCCCAGGTAAATTACCGACTATGCTGGGAAAGCCTTTGGCCCATCAATGGTGGTACAGTGGTAAACATAGCTGCTTCCAAGCACTTGGCCCCTGTTAGATTTCCGGCCATCTGAGTCATTTTCTTCCAGTGAGAGTACACTGTTGCTAAGTTTTGAAGTCAGATAGTAAGCAGAAAGGCAGCAAATGTCCAAGCTTAATTTCTAAACTTCACGGTTGCATTTCACAGTACTATACAAGTGCATAAACAAATCTGCATCTATCGTTTTTTTGTCATATATCTTCCTTTATTTACACATCGCGAAGAAAGGTAGACATTCTGTGGACATTCTGTGGACATTTTGTGAACACTGCATTCATGTGATCACATGATGCGTTCATGTGTTCCTATGATGCGTTCATTTGTTCCATGATGCGTTCATGTGTTCCAATGATGCGTTCATGTGTTCCTATGATGCGTTCATGTGTTCCATGATGCGTTCATATGTTCCATGATGCGTTCGAGTGTTCCCATGATGCGTTCATGTGATCACATGATGCGTTCATGTGTTCCATGATGCGTTCTTGTGTTCCATGATGCGTTCATGTGTTCCTATGATGCGTTCATGTGTTCCATGATGCTTTCATGTGTTCCTATGATGCGTTCATGTGTTCCATGATGCTTTCAAGTGTTCCCATGATGCGTTCTTGTGTTCCATGATGCGTTCATGTGTTCCATAATGCGTTCATGTGTTCCCATGATGCGTTCATGTGTTCCATGATGCTTTCATGTGTTCCATGATGCGTTCAAGTGTTCCCATGATGCGTTCATGTGATCACATGATGCGTTCATGTGTTCCATGATGCGTTCTTGTGTTCCATGATGCGTTCTTGTGTTCCATGATGCGTTCATGTGTTCCTATGATGCGTTCATGTGTTCCATGATGCTTTCATGTGTTCCTATGATGCGTTCATGTGTTCCATGATGCTTTCAAGTGTTCCCATGATGCGTTCTTGTGTTTCATGATGCGTTCATGTGTTCCATGATGCGTTCAAGTGTTCCCATGATGCTTTCATGTGTTCCATGATGCGTTCTTGTGTTCCATGATGCGTTCATGTGTTCCTATGATGCGTTCATGTGTTCCATGATGCTTTCATGTGTTCCTATGATGCGTTCATGTGTTCCATGATGCTTTCAAGTGTTCCCATGATGCGTTCTTGTGTTCCATGATGCGTTCATGTGTTCCATATTGCGTTCATGTGTTCCCATGATGCGTTCATGTGTTCCATGATGCTTTCATGTGTTCCATGATGTGTTCAAGTGTTCCCATGATGCGTTCATGTGATCACATGATGCGTTCATGTGTTCCATGATGCGTTCTTGTGTTCCATGATGCGTTCATGTGTTCCTATGATGCGTTCATGTGTTCCATGATGCTTTCATGTGTTCCTATGATGCGTTCATGTGTTCCCTGATGCTTTCAAGTGTTCCCATGATGCGTTCTTGTGTTCCATGATGCGTTCATGTGTTCCATGATGCTTTCAAGTGTTCCCATGATGCGTTCTTGTGTTCCATGATGCGTTCATGTGTTCCTATGATGCGTTCATGTGTTCCATGATGCTTTCATGTGTTCCTATGATGCGTTCATGTGTTCCATGATGCTTAAAAGTGTTCCCATGATAAGTTCTTGTGTTCCATGATGCGTTCATGTGTTCCATGATGCGTTCAAGTGTTCCCATGATGCGTTCATGTGATCACATGATGCGTTCATGTGTTCCATGATGCGTTCTTGTGTTCCATGATGCGTTCATGTGTTCCTATGATGCGTTCATGTGTTCCATGATGCTTTCATGTGTTCCTATGATGCGTTCATGTGTTCCATGATGCTTTCAAGTGTTCCCATGATGCGTTCTTGTGTTCCATGATGCGTTCATGTGTTCCATAATGCGTTCATGTGTTCCCATGATGCGTTAATGTGTTCCATGATGCTTTCATGTGTTCCATGACGCGTTCAAGTGTTCCCATGATGCGTTCATGTGATCACTTGATGCGTTCATGTGTTCCATGATGCGTTCTTGTGTTCCATGATGCGTTCTTGTGTTCCATGATGCGTTCATGTGTTCCATGATGCTTTCATGTGTTCCTATGATGCGTTCATGTGTTCCATGATGCTTTCAAGTGTTCCCACGATGCGCTCTTGTGTTCCATGATGCGTTCATGTGTTCCATAATGCGTTCATGTGTTCCCATGATGCGTTCATGTGTTCCATGATGCTTTCATTTGTTCCATGATGTGTTCAAGTGTTCCCATGATACGTTCATGTGATCACATGATGCGTTCATGTGTTCCATGATGCATTCTTGTGTTCCATGATGCGTTCTTGTGTTCCATGATGCGTTCATGTGTTCCTATGATGCGTTCATGTGTTCCATGATGCTTTCATGTGTTCCTATGATGCGTTCATGTGTTCCATGATGCTTTCAAGTGTTCCCATGATGCGTTCTTGTGTTCCATGATGCGTTCATGTGTTCCATGATGCTTTCAAGTGTTCCCATGATGCGTTCTTGTGTTCCATGATGCGTTCATGTGTTCCTATGATGCGTTCATGTGTTCCATGATGCTTTCATGTGTTCCTATGATGCGTTCATGTGTTCCATGATGCTTAAAAGTGTTCCCATGATGCGTTCTTGTGTTCCATGATGCGTTCATGTGTTCCATGATGCGTTCAAGTGTTCCCATGATGCGTTCATGTGATCACATGATGCGTTCATGTGTTCCATGATGCTTTCATGTGTTCCTATGATGCGTTCATGTGTTCCATGATGCTTTCAAGTGTTCCCATGATGCGTTCTTGTGTTCCATGATGCGTTCATGTGTTCCATAATGCGTTCATGTGTTCCCATGATGCGTTCATGTGTTCCATGATGCTTTCTTGTGTTCCATGATGCGTTCAAGTGTTCCCATGATGCGTTCATGTGATCACATGATGCGTTCATGTGTTCCATGATGCGTTCTTGTGTTCCATGATGCGTTCTTGTGTTCCATGATGCGTTCATGTGTTCCTATGATGCGTTCATGTGTTCCATGATGCTTTCAAGTGTTCCCATGATGCGTTCTTGTGTTCCATGATGCGTTCATGTGTTCCATAATGTGTTCATGTGTTCCCATGATGCGTTCATGTGTTCCATGATGCTTTCATGTGTTCCATGATGTGTTCAAGTGTTCCCATGATGCGTTCATGTGATCACATGATTCGTTCATGTGTTCCATGATGCGTTCTTGTGTTCCATGATGCGTTCTTGTGTTCCATGATGCGTTCATGTGTTCCTATGATGCGTTCATGTGTTCCATGATGCTTTCATGTGTTCCTATGATGCGTTCATGTGTTCCATGATGCTTTCAAGTGTTCCCATGATGCGTTCTTGTGTTCCATGATGCTTTCATGTGTTCCTATGATGCGTTCATGTGTTCCATGATGCTTTCATGTGTTCCTATGATGCGTTCATGTGTTCCATGATGCTTTCAAGTGTTCCCATGATGCGTTCTTGTGTTCCATGATGCGTTCATGTGTTCCATAATGCGTTCATGTGTTCCCATGATGCGTTCATGTGTTCCATGATGCTTTCATGTGTTCCATGATGTGTTCAAGTGTTCCCATGATGCGTTCATGTGATCACATGATGCGTTCATGTGTTCCATGATGCGTTCTTGTGTTCCATGATGCGTTCTTGTGTTCCATGATGCGTTCATGTGTTCCTATGATGCGTTCATGTGTTCCATGATGCTTTCATGTGTTCCTATGATGCGTTCATGTGTTCCATGATGCTTTCAAGTGTTCCCATGATGCGTTCTTGTGTTCCATGATGCGTTCATGTGTTCCATGATGCTTTCAAGTGTTCCCATGATGCGTTCTTGTGTTCCATGATGCGTTCATGTGTTCCTATGATGCGTTCATGTGTTCCATGATGCTTTCATGTGTTCCTATGATGCGTTCATGTGTTCCATGATGCTTTAAAGTGTTCCCATGATGCGTTCTTGTGTTCCATGATGCGTTCATGTGTTCCATGATGCGTTCAAGTGTTCCCATGATGCGTTCATGTGATCACATGATGCGTTCATGTGTTCCATGATGCGTTCTTGTGTTCCATGATGCGTTCATGTGTTCCTATGATGCGTTCATGTGTTCCATGATGCTTTCATGTGTTCCTATGATGCGTTCATGTGTTCCATGATGCTTTCAAGTGTTCCCATGATGCGTTCTTGTGTTCCATGATGCGTTCATGTGTTCCATAATGCGTTCATGTGTTCCCATGATGCGTTCATGTGTTCCATGATGCTTTCATGTGTTCCATGATGCGTTCAAGTGTTCCCATGATGCGTTCATGTGATCACATGATGCGTTCATGTGTTCCATGATGCGTTCTTGTGTTCCATGATGCGTTCTTGTTTTCCATGATGCGTTCATGTGTTCCTATGATGCGTTCATGTGTTCCATGATGCTTTCAAGTGTTCCCATGATGCGTTCTTGTGTTCCATGATGCGTTCATGTGTTCCATAATGTGTTCATGTGTTCCCATGATGCGTTCATGTGTTCCATGATGCTTTCATGTGTTCCATGATGTGTTCAAGTGTTCCCATGATGCGTTCATGTGTTCCATGATGCTTTCAAGTGTTCCCATGATGCGTTCTTGTGTTCCATGATGCGTTCATGTGTTCCATAATGCGTTCATGTGTTCCCATGATGCGTTCATGTGTTCCCATGATGCGTTCATGTGTTCCTATGATGCGTTCATGTGTTCCATGATGCTTTCAAGTGTTCCCATGATGCGTTCTTGTGTTCCATGATGCGTTCATGTGTTCCATGATGCTTTCAAGTGTTCCCATGATGCGTTCTTGTGTTCCATGATGCGTTCATGTGTTCCTATGATGCGTTCATGTGTTCCATGATGCTTTCATGTGTTCCTATGATGCGTTCATGTGTTCCATGATGCTTTCAAGTGTTCCCATGATGCGTTCTTGTGTTCCATGATGCGTTCATGTGTTCCATGATGCGTTCAAGTGTTCCCCTGATGCGTTCATGTGATCACATGATGCGTTCATGTGTTCCATGATGCGTTCAAGTGTTCCCCTGATGCGTTCATGTGATCACATGATGCGTTCATGTGTTCCATGATGCGTTCTTGTGTTCCATGATGCGTTCATGTGTTCCTATGATGTGTTCATGTGTTCCATGATGCTTTCATGTGTTCCTATGATGCGTTCATGTGTTCCATGATGCTTTCAAGTGTTCCCATGATGCGTTCTTGTGTTCCATGATGCGTTCATGTGTTCCATAATGCGTTCTTGTGTTCCCATGATGCGTTAATGTTTTCCTATGATGCCTTCATGTGTTCCATGATGCTTTCATGTGTTCCTATGATGCGTTCATGTGTTCCATGATGCTTTCAAGTGTTCCCATGATGCGTTCTTGTGTTCCATGATGCGTTCATGTGTTCCATAATGCGTTCATGTGTTCCCATGATGCGTTCAT